>NC_056580.1:27918087-27958087 GCF_018340385.1 Cyprinus carpio | reverse complement strand
TAGCACTTCATCTTTAGTTATTATGATGTATTTAAGTGTTGCATATTGCATTACATGCTATTTATTTCGCTTCTGTGCGTGTGCATGGTAGAGTGCTTGCAGCGAGAGGAAAACAGACATCCAGCCCTTCTTTGTTTTCTTACTAGGTGCTACAGGATGTGAGTTCAGAAGACTTTACTTTCAATTTCTGCTTCATACGATTAGTGCAAACCTTCCTTAGTGTGCCATCACGGCAACAAACTAGTTTCAAACTAGTCAGCTGCCTACCTAGACAGCGATTTAGTGCTCTTCTGAGTTTAACTGATCAGGGATTGTGCAAGTACACTTTGCTTAAAGTTGTTTGCAATCATGATTTAAATTTAAAAAAAAAAATACTGTTGTTGTACTGATGTTGGCAAGTATTTATTTTACTTGAAATTTTTTTTTCGTATGGAGTGTGTGTGTTTTGTTTAAGAGCTATATAGTTTTTTTTCAATTTAATGGTGACTGTTCTAGTGGATCTTGCGTCAACACTTTGTTGAATTTAAAGGGATAGTTCACCCAAAAATAAAAATTCTGTCATTTACTCAACCTCAGGTTGTTACAAAAAAAAAATATTTTGAAAAATGTGGTTAGCCAAGCAGTTGAAAGCAGCCATTTTTTTTTTTTTTTAACCGAAATCAGTTGGGACCAGAAACCATTCTTCAAAATATCAACTTTTGCATTCGAAACACAAACTCATACAAGGTTTGCAACACCTCAAGGGTGGATAAATGATGACAGGATATTGATTTCGGGGTGAGCTATCCCTTAAAGCAATGGTAAATCTAGTCCTGTGCAAGTATGACATTCATACAGGTTTAAAAGTCAAAGGTGATCACCTGTGCTAGTATAAATGTTGCATCACACCCTCAATACGTTACACAAACAACTTCTGTTATGAGAAACCGTGCAGTGAAGTCACCTGACCGTTTCACACAATGTTCTGGGCTGTTTAAAGCTTTACAACCGCAAACACTGAACACTCCCCTTATTATGCTGCGCTGCCTACACTGACTTTATTAGATTGATGAGCGTTTTATTGAGCACATATTTGCACACTCCTCGCCCTCCGGCCTCGGCAGACCTGCCAAATATTCAGAACAACAGGCCACTGAGATGATGGTAGTGGACATCTCCAGGGCTCGAGTCACAGCTCTCTTAGATTTGTGAGACTGGACTTGTATAAGAAAAACTCTTAACCATTTGCTACTCATAAATTCCTATAGAATAGTTTTTTTTTTTTTTTTTTTTTTTTTTTTTTTTTTTTTTTTTTTTAATTATCACAAGTACATTTTATGGAGTTATTTAAAACTGCTTAGTCTTTCTTTTTTTTTTTTTAAAAATATTTTTTTAATTTAATAAATGTGGCAAATTAAAATTTTAAATATTAAAATATTTTTAAATGTAATTTTTTGAAGATTTTTTTTATAATCATTCTAAAATATTTAAGAAAGTTTTATAAAATGTCTATTTTGTTGAATCTGTATCTGGAATGTACTGTAATAGCCTGTGAAGCTGATCAAGAATGAACAAACTTTAACACTTTCTAACACTTTCACATTTGTGTAGCGTTTTCCAAATGATTTATACAGGAATGATATGTGAAGTGTGTGCTTTTTCTTTAGTGAAAGCTGGAGGAAAAAGAGTGGTGAAGAAGAGTGCTGATGATAACGCCAATGTGGAGAAAGAGGGCAAGAAAGTGGATAAATCCAGGTACAGTATTTGAGCAATCTGGATTCTTCACAACACGTGGCACACTTGGTGTAGAGGCTCTCATATCCTGCAGATCAGATATCCTGTTTTCATTCATTTCAGATGTTTTTAAATGCCTCTTTCCTTCTCGTTCAGTCTCTCTTGCAGATTGTCAATATTTAATGAAGATTTTTCTTAGAAATTCTGCTGCCTTGAGATGCAGATGCAGTGGTTTACTTAAACTGCTGACAGTGACATTCATATCACCGGTGCTTTCTTTTTTCTTTTCTCTTTTAAATGTTGCATTCTGGTCTGCAACAACATATCAAAAGTGATTTAAATGCAAAGTTTAATTTTTATATATATCTTTATAAGTGATTTTAGTTTTACTGAATATATCTAAAAAGTAATGAAGCAGAAACGTGTTGCTAAAATGATTCATTGCTTTGCATGAAATCAATAAACCATGCAATTGCATGCTGTAAGTGACAGTCGTATCATCAGGGTATTTTTTTGTATTTATTTTTTTAAATGTTGCATTCTAGTCTGCAACAAAATATCAAAAGTGATTAAATGCAAAGTTGATGCGTTTTTTATTTTTTTTTAATGCATTATTTTATTTAAATATTTATCAGTGGTGGTTTTAGTCTCACAGTGGAAATCTAGTGATGAAGCAGAAACGCGTTGCTAAAAATGGTTCAGTGCTTTGCATGAAATGAATGAACCATGCATTTGTATGCTGCCAGTGATGTTATCATCGGTGGCTATTTTTTTTTTTTTTTTTTTTTTTTTTTTTTTTTTAATGTTGCATTCTAGTTCTCAACAATACATCAAGTGAGAAAATGCAAAGTTGCTGTGTTTATTAATGGTTTTAGTCTTACTGCAGATATATAATAAGTGGTCAGTCAGAATCATGTTCTCCAGCACTTTGCATGAAGTCCGTGAATGATGCAGTTTCATTCAGCATGCCATGAATTCAGTGTTTCATACTAATCTGTGTTGTCCAGGTCCCTGCCAACCCCTTCCAGAATGCAGCACCTGAGTCTTCTCCTGACTGGTCCACTTGAGAAGGTTTGTTGCACCATAATAACAAGATATTAATTGCTTTGCATGAATCCTCCTTGAAAGAGAACGTGATTTCATTGAGATTTGCAGTTTGGTTGCAGTTTTAGAAGGTGGGGAGTGTTTAGAATTTGAAATGAGTTTATGGTAGTAGTCATCATAACCAAGCATAAATGCAGCTTCTGTAGTTAGAAACGGCTTCACAAGCGCTGCTGTGTTCAGTGTTGTTCTTCTCTTCTCTGCAATGTTTAATTGGAGTGAGTGGGAACTAGGACATGGCTCATTATTTTAGTTGAGTTTAGTCCAACTAGGATTCATCTTCTGAACTCCTCAACCAAGTACAGTGATCTGTGTCTATCTGGATTTCACCTGAAAGCGTCTGAGACTCTAAACGGTGGATATCTACTAGTTTGGCTACAAAAGTGGCAGAAGCATTCATTAAATACCTTTTTGTTGGTGTCTATTTTTTGTGAATGTATTTTTATTCTTTTTTTATTTGTAATTTTAATTTAATTATTTTTAACTATTTATTTTTAATTGCATTTTAATTGTATTTATTTTAACTCTTTATTTTTGTATTTATCATTTTAACTTAATCAATTTTATTTAATTTCAAATTGATTTATATTTTTTAATTTTTAAAATGTATTTATAATTCAATAATTGTTTATTTAATTGTAATGTAATTTTAATTGTATTTACTTTTGCATTTTAATTGTATTTACAACTAGTGTTGTTGTCATTTTATCCTATTTTTTTTTTTAAATTCATTTTATTTTGTATTTATTACTATATTTTATTTGTATTGCTTGTTTGTTTATCTTTATTTATTTTTGGTAGTATTATTTTAAAGCTTTGATTTTTACCATGAAATTAGCACCTAAAGCTTGGTGTTAACAATTATCTGGAGATTGATTTAATCATTTGATTAGTCTCCTATAATAAAGGGGGAAAAATCCTTCATTTTAGAAATTAAGTGATGTAATTAAGATTAATGTTTATCTCCTGCAGTTGGGTCATGATTTCCCGGAGACTCCAGTTTCTGTGCGGCACAGCCGAGTCATGCCGAGCGTGGAGAAACCTCATGTCCCGCGCATCTCCATCTGCATTCAACAGCCACGCAGGTTTTGAGCCAGAATGGCTTTTGCTGCTGAGCTTCTGACAACATGAGGTGCAAAAGACAACCAGGATGTGATTTTGTGGGTGAATCATGGATGTGATTTGTTGGTAGACTTGTAACAGTTACTGTAATGTGGTTTTTCTTCCTGCATAGATTGTGTGCTAGTGCTGTGTGGAACAGTAACCCAGTGTGAATTAAAGCTGTCCTGTTGGAGAGATTCAGACTGCTGCTTGTCTGACATGAATAAATGTTAATATGCTTGGCACTTAATTGTAGCATGAATATGCATGAAGTTTCTTTTTGATAATTAATGAAACTATTTTTCCTACTTTCACAAAATGATCCTTTCATACTAGTAAAATTCACTTTTCCAGCAAATGAAATGTTGGTTGTTTCTTTTAATGACCGTTAGGTGGCGGTAGAATCATTCAGCAGGCATTGCTTTTGCAATTACATTCACAAGCCTTTTAAATTGCCTTCGGTTTATTAACTAAGACAAATTTGGGTCTTTCATTTTGTGTGAAAGCCCCCCCCACACACACACTGCTTAAACAATACATGCACAAGTACAGTAACAAAGAAATAACATGCATTTAAAGAAAACACAATTAAAACAAGTACTACAATAAATATTGAACTTTTTTTTTTTTTTTTATTCTGTAACTTAAAATGAGTATGCTTGTGTTCATGTAAGAAATGAAAGTGTTTGTACTGTATAAAGCAATTTATCAGATTTGACCAAAGCTCAGACACTTAAAATTAATTAATTTTAGCTTATTTACACCTTGACAAGAAAATTAACTTAATCTTCATAAAGGGCTATAGATTCTCTCATTGAGGAATTAACGTTAAATTTACACAGGGATGTTGAAGGAGTAGTTCACCCAAAAATGAAAATTTGCTGAAAATGCACTCGCCTTCAGGCCATCTAAGATGTAGAAGAGTTTGTTTCCTCACTTGAACAGATTTGGAGAAATGTAGCATCATTGTCTCTGCAATGGGTGCCGTCAGAATGAGAGTCCAAACAGCTGATAAAAACATCACAATAATCCACAGCACTCCAGTCCATCAGTTAACAAATCCATCAAGACGTTTTAACCTCAAACCACTGCTTTCAGCTAAAATATGAGTCCATAATAATGCTTTCTCCAGTGAAAAAGTCATCTGGTTTGAATCAGGAGAGAAATCTGCACAGATCAAGCACTTTTTACAAGCCAAAAAGCAGTTCAAAACAGTTCTACACAAATATGTGGGTGGATTTTGATGTGAGAGACAACAAGAAATTGACTTTTTTCACTGGAAAAGCAATATTATGGATTATGGTGTTTTGGTAAGAAGCAATGGTTTAAAATTGAAATGCCTCAATACTGGATTTGTTCCAGCTTTTGTCTTCTCCAGATGTTAACTGATGGATTGGAGTGGTGTGGATTACTTGTGGATTATTGTGATGTTTTTATCAGCTGTTTGGACTCTCATTCTGACGGCACCCATTCACTGCAGAGCATCCATTGATGAGACACTGATGCAATGCTACATTTCTACAAATCTGATGAAGAAACAAACTCAATTTGATGGCCTGAGGGTGAGCAGATTTTCATTTTTGTCTGAACTATTCCTTTAAGACATATACAGTATGATGGGAGAATACAGTACTGTACACTGTAATGACCCTTTTACCCTTGATGTGCTTTAATCTTGTTCGCTGATGTTTCTCATGAAGTATGAATTTATAGCTTTGTCTAATGTGACATTCCAAATGCTCCGGTCGTGACATGAACCGCTCGGTGAAGAAACGCTGTGTGTGGCAGCTTTGAGCTGTCAGTATGATGTGGGCTGGAGGAAGTGTGTTGTATATTTTAGGCGTTTAATGCAGACAGCACAAAAGAGCCCCTATTGAGTGTGTGATAGGGCCAAATGCCAATAACGAAGGTGTGTTTGAGTCTCAAACATACTGGAAGGATAAAGACAAGAAGGGAGGATCATAAACAATATCCATTCAAGTTTGGACAGGCTTGACTGAATTTATGTTGCTCATAATCATAAAAAGTTTTTGATCTGAAGGATTCTAATTAGATACTTGAAATTAGTTTGTAGAGAAATATAAATGTTGCCTATGTTTGAATGCATTGAACAATTGTTTTTATGACACTTAAGCACTTAGGCAGTCGTGGCCTAATGGTTAGAGAGTCGGACTCGGATAAATGTCCATTTGTTTAAATGTTTTAGAAATGTTTGTTAATGCGAACATTAAGGGAACATTCCATTTTAGAATTTTGCAGTCATCATGGAAACATTAGTTTTGAATGTTCTCTGAACGTTCTGAAACAAGTTGTAACATTTAAATAATAATAAAAATAATAACTAAATGTTTCAGGAAAAAATAATAATAATGTTTTTGTGGTAATGTTTTGAGAACATCATTAAAGACCAGATAGCAAGTAACAAATAACAAACGTTCTATTAAAGTTACTGGAAGTAACTCTTTGTTCACAATGTTGTGAGAACATTGCCAGAGCGTTCCGAGAACGTTCCCTGATAGCCGACAAAGATCTCAGAGCTAAAAGACGTGGACTGAAAGCCACAAACTCTCATTTTGATTTCACGGGCCCTTAAATGTGATCTAACCATGTGTTTGACATCTTTCAGAACTCTTATATGTGCCTCTTTACCGTTACGCATTACAAAAGCAGCGTTTTTTAGGAGAAGCCTTCATGTGGGAACTCAACCACATCACAAATCATCTCAGTCTGCAGCTGTTGAGCAGCACAGCAGCGAATTCACATTCACAGACACGGCCACCAGACCTGGACCAGAGCCACTGGGTGCACACAACAGGTGTGTGTGTGTGTGTGTGTGTGTGTGTTGTTGTTGGTAGGATTACCACATACACACTGAATGAAACTGACTTAATGACTGCTTGACAATAGGTTGATGTCCAATGTCATTTCAGATAAATGCATGAACAGCATTTATCTGAAATGGAAAGCTGTTGAGTCCGTAAGAATTTTCTTTCTTTTTTTTTTGAAAGAAATGAATACTTTTATTCAGAAAGGATGCATTAAACTGATCAAAAATGACAGTAAAGACATTAATAAAGTCACAAATGCATTCTATTTCAGCTAAATGTTGTTCTATCTGTTCATCAAAGAATCCTGAAAAAAATAAATTGTACACAATTGATATAAATATCAGGATTGTTTCTTGAGCAGCAAATCAGCATATTAGAATGATGTCACTTGCAGGTAAAAAAGTCAGGTTTTGTATTTTAGCAATGTTTGCAATAGCTCTCTGTACCAGATGGTGTCAGCATTGAGTTAATTCTTTAAAAAATACATTAATATTAACACACACTCGGGCTAAGAGCATATCCAGTTCACTTTAAATTGTAATTACAACCTCTCATTATTACAAACATCTGCTGTGGAGATCTGGCTCTATTTTAGACTCAGCACATGAGCGAATCCCCACAGGATCCATTCACCCTGTGCACTGGAACATCAGAGGTCAAACTGCATTAAAGACTTCATCACATCCACTGCCAGCCTGAACCTCTGGAACAGCAGTTAGATTTGTCATAGGATTCTCTACACAAGCATCTTTCCTGTGGTAAATCTCGGCCTTTCTTCTGCTTCCAGGGTTCATTTCAGGCTGATTAAACATTTTTCAAAACACAAGGTTTAATGTTGTTCTTTTTTTAAGAAAAGAGATGATCAACACAAGGCTGTATAAGTCAAAATCCATACTTAAAGCAAAACACCACAGACAAAAACATTGCATTTTAATGCACTGGTCAATTTTGAGATTTTGGGGTATTTTGCTTTCAGACTGGACTTCCAAACAGTGTTTATTTTATTGCACTTTATCAGTGTGTGTTTGTAGTTTTCAGTTACAATACATATCTTTAAAGCTGTTTTCTCAGTATTTTCTTCTTCTGCATTGAGCCAGAAAACTCTACTTTAGTAGCATTATATAAACCAAAATGTATTACTATATTCTAAAGGTTTTTATAGACAACTGATATGTATATATATATTTAACATTTTATTCCTAAAACATATTGAATTTTCTTTTTCTGGCTGTTGACAGTATTTTTCAACACACACACACACACACACACACACACACACACACACACACACACACACACACACACACACACACACACACACACACACAATAAAAACCTTTAACTCTAGTAGGTCAACAAAATAAAACAAGAATTTTGAACCTGGTTTTACCCAATGCTCAGATTTCCTTATGCAAATTAGCGCATATTTAATTAGATTCTGCATAATTAACATATTTAAACAACATTTAATAAAACTTTCAATATCTAACTTGTGTTTTAAATTATTAGCATTTTTTTTATCATATTCTTGTAGTCTCTTGCCTTCACTTTAAAGTAGGAGAACTGATTAATAAATATTTGATAACTGTAAATGTAAGATTTACGAGGTTTCAGAGATACCAGTCATGTGCATCATTACTTACTTTGTGATGATTAAAACTTCAATAATATCAACCTACTGGGTTTTGATTAGGTCTGTGAAAAGAATTTGAAAAAATAAAAATAAAATAAGAGGTTAACTTTAAAATTATTGTTATTATTTTAAAACATAAATCACTGGGGTCTCCAAACAAATGCATAAATGTTGGTGCTTCATATTGCTTTTCTGTTTAATATGTGCTAAAAAGCTTATGATAGTCTGTTAATGGCAAGTTCTCATTGTGACAACTTACCCCATATAACATGACAGTATTATTATAATGGGCACATGGTGTACACTGTACAATTATTTTTTGTAATCAGAGTTTGTGTACAGAAAATTTCATATTTATTAACTTAGAAGAGCTGGATAGATTACTAACAAATCATAATCTGTTACTGATTCCAAATTACAGTACATGACATAAATCAAAATCCATTACATTACACATTTTAGGTAATATAAACAGACTACTTTTTGTTTACTTTGGTCCTATCTCATTTATCACATTGATTTAAATAAGATAATCTTGTATCATATTGATATAAAAATTCAAAGATTAGGAAAATCTGTTCCATTCATTGTTATTAACAGCATAAAGTGCATTAAACATTACATTACGTAATAAAAGTTTCCCCAACTGGGCTTCCATGGTTTAACGAAAAGCTAATAATTAATTAAATCATGATATATTAAAATAAACCATTTAAAAAGCAATCAAAAAAAATAAAAATAAAAATATTTTATTTGTTTACCTGCATGTCATGTGACCATAACCAACAACGTGAACATGCAAAGTTGATAGTTTATTATTAAAATATTTATTTTTAAGTCTCAGGGGTAATTCAAGTAAATATAGTAAGTGAAAGATGACCAAAAAAGTTTGGGAAATTGTGGATTTTAATGTGTTTGAAAGATAAAAGCCTTCCAAAGCTATAGTAATGGTTTCATAATCGTTGCTAGCATCACTAAATCAAGACACCTCACTTGCTGTGAGAAGCCCCCTTGATAGTAAACATACTTTGGCGTAGACGTCCTCGTGATGACCTCAGTGCACGCGCGCGGAGGGACGGAGGAGCCGTGCGCGCTCCCGACCCGCACTGTCTGTGAGAGAGAAGCGGCGTCCTCAAAACTTCTCCCAGACGGATACTTCATGACATAAACCAGGTAATGTAGCATTTACATCTTCTGTACCCGGCGGTGGATGTTAACAAAGTGTTGAAAGAGCTCCCACATCCGTTTCAAAGGCTCGCGAGGTCGGCTGGAGTTTGATACTTTGTTTCGCGCTGTTTGTATCCCTGCTCGCTCAGATTGAACGGGAATGTAGCGAGGCTTGTCCGCTTCTCTATCCCGGGATACCAGCGGTGTGTGGCGTGTGGATGGGTGTTGAGAACTGTTTAAATGTGGGCTGAAACTCTGTGGCACATGTAGTTGGATGACTGGTGTGTCCTGCTGGGATCATCTCCTCCTGAAGTGGGAATTCTGGCTGTTGTTACATGAATCTGTGGGATATATGGATTGTAGTGGGAAGCATCATCACATTTATCATGAGTTCACAATGTGCTTTTCCCACACAGTGTGTGTGAGTTTTGATTATACACACCGCTTCGGTTTGACTGAATCCGACTCTCGAATGAATTCATTGGTTTCCATTCTCTTAGAAACTTGTGTCTAAAATAACACACACTTGGATCTAAACCTACTTGGAAGTAGTTTTGCAGACGAAAATAAATGCAATAAATTTATTTGCAAGACAGTAATTTCGGATTAGGGTTGCAAAGGGGTGGGAAGTTTTCAAAATCCCTGGAAAGTTCACAAAATTTCTGGAATATTTCCCAAATTTCCTGGAAATTTCCCACCTTTTTGCAACCCTATTTCTGATTAGCTGGGTAGTAACCGATTACATGTAATCTGGATTACGTAATCAGATTCCTTATAAGATTAAATTACATTTTAAAATATTATTCACACAATAACAATAGGTGATTCTCCCTAATTCCTCTTTTTCATCTTTTAAACATTCCTTTCTAAAATAGCCTAGCACTTGTAAACATTCAGTTTCACACAAAGACCAGTCATTAGTCAAGTGGCAATAATTAAACAGAAAATTAAGATGCAACTCAGCATTTAACCACTGGATTTACAAAAATCATTTCAGGTTTAAGAAGTGTTTTCTCAGTGTTTCACTGTTGCCTCAGCTACTGATAAACACTCTCATATTTTATTTAAATTATCGGTCAGTGGGTTATTTAACCAGGTATTAATATGTCTTATTTACATGCAATGCAGACATTCCCAAACTTTTTTTTTTCCTCATCTGAATTATGACTTTGTATATAGATCAGGTAATGGAGGAAATGCTTAAAGAAGTGTGAAAGGGCTTGTATTTGTGTTATTTAATAGTTTTGGTCACTTTTTTTTATTCTAAATTGCTCTAATAATATAAGTAGGTGTGTCAGATGTTTGACTGGTAGTGTATTATTATCATTTTTAAGTACATTTTATTTACAGAGCGCTCACCACTCAAAGATGGTTACAGGTGAATCATGTTCAGGTCACATTTTGGCTTAGAAAGAAAACACTTTTTCATATAATTAATCTGACAACTATTTTTTAGGTCGGTTACCTAAAACAAAACTTAGTTTGTTGCATTGTGTGATTTTTATTTGCATGATTAGTAATAGTAATATTTTCACTTTTTTTTTTTTTTAAATGTCCCTCCACTCATGGCGGCTTAAACTAGGATCACAGAGAGATAGAAATCCCTCACCGTCAGTGTTTAGATGGAGTTTTAATGCCCTGTTCTCCTCTGTGGAGCTGAGTCATGTGGGTTGGTTAGGTGCTGTTGACAGAGGACACTCCTTTTCCTACCCTTAGGAAAGCTTACCATGGATTGACTGCACAGACTTCCCACGGTTATGGAAAACCGGGATGTTTTAAAATTGTGATTTGAAACTTGCAAAATATAAAAAAAGTAATGGGAATTTCTGAACTATGCTCAGCTCTTATCTTTGTTGAATGCAATCTCTGTAAAGTGATTCTCATCTGGTGATCACAAATCACTAAAAGTCATGGAAAGTCGAAAAGTGTGGGAACACTGTCTCCTGGATCATAGCCAGCTGGCAAATAACAGGTGCTGGTATCGTATGTAAACACATGTCGTAGATACAGAAGGGCATGAAAAGTCCTCTAGACCTGAGTGTCTTGATCCTGTGTCTTCTTCACAGTAAGTTCATTATGTTTCACACATCTGCTTCGCTGAAACAGCCATGTGTTCACTATAGGATCCACTGGAGTGTACATTGAATGAGTTTGTGTGACTCACATTATGACACACCTGTAGGGATTTAGGTTCAAAAGTCATCCTTCTATCTCTGATTGCCTTTAAGTAAAGTAAATAAAGTGTTAAGTAAAGCTGCCAGGCACAAATGCACTTTGAAGCTTGAAACAAATGTTAAGTTAAATGAAGTTTTCTCTGTCACGCTGGGCTAACGGTGCTGCGGTGCCAACTGGAATCAAAGAGGGATTTCTTAATTGCCCTCACTGGCTCCATCCGCATCAGCGACTGGTTGTCGGGGCTGTAGATCATGATGGAACGTTTTTATGGTGCTGGGGTGACTCTGATGGCCTGTAGGGAAATGCTCATTTAATAACATTGTGCTAGTGGCCAGGGAGAGGGTTGTGTTACGTCCAAAACAAAAGCTGTGTTGTGTGTCTGTTTCAGTGGGGCGCCCCGATGCTGTCAGTCTGGAAATAATAAACTAATTCTAGTGCTTTGTGGGAGGTCGAAGTGCTTTAATGCGGCATATTTCTGAGCACAGTTTATGTTTATCTAAATCTGCTAATGACGATATCTTTCTGATTATGAGTTATTGGTAAGGTTAAAGAAAGTCAATTTGACATCCACAAACAGAACTATATTATTCTGCTTTGTTTTATTTTAGTTATGTCTGGTTAGAGATTATGATCAATAATTGTTTTTTTTGACATTTTTCTGGCATTTTAAGACTTCTATGACTTTCTTTTTTTTTTGTTATATTTAGGAGTGTAACTTGATTGTTTCACTTTATGATCTGATATTGATTCTCTTATCCAGCGGTACAATATTTGCTGATATCTTAAGAAGTCTTAAAAAATATATGAAGGTCCTATGATAGATATATCTATGCTACAATATCGTCTGCCTGTTACATTTTTATTAACCCACAAATGCAATCAAAATATAATGCAGACATTTAACTGAACTGTCTGAAAATCGCAGTCTTGTATCCCAGCTGTCATCCACAAAAGAAAAAAAAACTTTTTAGTTTATTAAATAATATAGAAAAATAAATAATGAAAAAAAATCATGTCATGAGGTCATCAATCGTCTTATGAAAATTCATCTTTGTCTTGTGCAGTGATATGAAAGCAATGACAAAAGTCAAAAAGATGATGGTTACATAAATACATAAAGTGCTCTCTAGAATTTGCAAATCTGGTTTATCTAAAAAAGATAAACCGTTAAAGGTTAAATCTAAAAAAGTAGTCCGGTTGTTGAAAAAATACATTTATACAGAACAATAAATCTAAAAAATATTTTGAATAATTTTAAAAGTCATTAAAACTTATTTGTTGACAGCTCAGTCAAGTCAAGTCATCTTTATTTATATAGCGCTTTAAACAAAAAATATTGCGTCAAAGCAACTGAACAACATTAATTAGGAAAACAGTGTGTCAATAATGCAAAATGACAGTTAAAGGCAGTTCATCGTTGAATTCAGTGATGTCATCATGCAGCTCAGTTCAGTTTAAATAGTATATGTTTAATCATTTGCAATCAAGTCAACGATATCGCTGTAAATGAAGTGTCCCCAACTAAGCAAACCAGAGGCGACAGCGGCAAGGAACCAAAACTCCATCGGTGACAGAATGGAGAAAAAACCTTGGGAGAAACCAGGCTCAGTGATAGCGTGACATCTTTTTATCTTTTGAACAGTCAAAGAAGTCTTCTTGTACATCTTTCTATAAATTGATTTTAGTCATTTGATCTGCATCATTACACCTCTAGTTATTATGGTGTTCATTTCAGCTAAACCACTTGTTGGTCATTTCACATGTTACTTAGACAGCTTCATCCGGTTTAATTGGGCAGTTCTTGACTCACAGCTACGTTGGGGACCAGACTTTCCAAATGTGTAGTCCAGGGTCTATTACTCTTAGAATTACAGACTCCTTTGAACCAGTTAGGTCTCAAACAAGGTCTCAGATTCTAATATTGAACCGCAGCACTGTGTGTGTGTTGGTTAAGCCGTCGTTTTTGGACATGCGGTGAGCTCGCTGTGTGGGAATGTGCTGAATAAACTGTACCAGGTTGTGAAATGTAGAGCACTGCCATGACGGCTCAGAGACTGAGACCTTTTCCCTTGTTGCCACTGTGTTGATGTTCTTCCCATTTCCACCACCGTGGTTTACTGTTCCATCATCCTTAAGGGCCAAATGTGATGTCTAACCTCTATTGTTTTTGTAGGCATTCTTGTATTATTCTGTTTCCTCTAACGTTGATGTCTATGGCATCCTGTAGAGCTGTTTTAGAGGAAAGTTATGATGTTTGGCACATTGATTGGTGATGATCTGAATAGTGCTCTGACCAATTCAGGGATCTTTCAGCCAACATAATTCTTGAAGCAAATTGACTGATATATTAAGTTTCCACCATCATGTTCATCTAATACTGGAAAAGTAAAATATATTTGCTTGTACTACTTGCATTTTTTCATTCAGTCTCTGTCAGAATTGCATTATTTAATCTTAAGAGCAAAGTATTTTTTTTTCTGCACCCTGCAAGCACAGATTTGAAGTTGGAAAGTGACGTGCCTTTTTTTTTTTGACATGCTTATTCAATATTTCAATTTCAGTTTTCTAAACATAATCGACAAAAGTTTGAGTCAGAATTCTTTGTAATGGTGAAACGTTTTAATTTTGTAATTGCTTTGTAGATTTACTACCAAATGTGAAAGTTCTATGAAACCGAGCTCGCAGAAGTCAAGTGTTGTGAATAGGCCAGTTTTTCTTGTTTTAGATGTTGGCCATGTTTATTCAGAGCTCATCTGTTTTTCAACATCTGTCAAAACACATTTGCTTAGATCTGTTATAATTCACTCGATACAAGCGCTTAGATGTCCATGATTTTTGCGTTAGAGGGCTTTTCGAGGAAACCTCACGTCATGTTTGACACGCAGCCAAGATGTAAAAGATTTACAGTGCATCATGTGCAACCTCATTCTTCATTTCAGATTCACAGATATTAGTTACTCTGCTTTTGAGTCTCTCAATGCCTTCCCGTTTGCACAGTTTACCCTCCGCTCTTGACCTGCTAGTAAGTTCCCGTAGTCTTATCTGAATGCTGTCATAGCTGATCACCTGTGATGTGTTTACCTGCCGCACATTCGCTCATTTACACTTCAGACTCATGTGTGGGAATTCTCACATTTATGACACTCTTGCTAAACTTTCCATCATTGAAAGCAGATTTTAGGTGGAGCTGTATAATCTTTATGTAACCATCATCAAAACGTATAAAGTCATCCAAATAAAATAGATTTTGTATTTTCACCAGTTCCATGTGATAAATTGTCAATACCCTGAAAAATATTGAAACGTATACCTTTTTTGCTCTGAAGTAAGGGGCTGTATCTATTGTGCTTAAGTTAGAGATTGCCAGGAGACTGTCTACAGGGTAAGTTAATATTTGACTTCAGTCAGATAAAAATAACCTACATCTCTGTAGCTGATCCGTTTGAAGGCCTGAAGTCATGATGATTGATTTTCTTTCTAGAGCTATGTTTCCTCGATTCTTCTGCTGATATTGATGATGAAGCATTAATGCAGGTCCGTCTGGATTGAGTTCCAGTGTTCTCTGAGTGAAGGAAGGAAGAAGCGCTCTGTTTTTTTAGACTGTGTGTGTGTTGGAGTGTATGAATGCTGTCTTGTCTGGTTGATTTAGTTTCCACAGCCTCAGGTGCAACTGTAAATTGGCAGAGAAAACAAGTCTCAACTTTGTTTAGGGAAGAGTATCTGATTTTTCTCACACTTTTCAGGTCATTCATATGAACAGGTTCCTATAAATCAAACATCATTACTGTAAAGGATCACTGATACTGTAGATATTTAATAGTAGGATGTAAGCTCAATGCATATATATTTCCACAGTATCACACAGATTTGTTTAATTATAAAATGTGAAAGACTGGTTTAAAGTGAATCCAGACATATTAACAGCTGCAACTTTGTATTAGTGAAAGCCTGACTAAATTCAATAGATTATTAGATATATCTATCAAATAGATAAATATTTTTGGATTTGCTCTGAAATAATATTTAGATTAATACATTTAATTACAATCACCATTGGATGAATATTATGGGAGTATTTACCTGTATACAATTTACAAAAATATTTAACAATATTATTTTAAATACAATTTCGAGTGATGAAGTAAATAAGAATATTAAATCAATTTACAGAAATGAATAAAACTGAGCTATATTGATGTTTGTGCTACCGATGTTTAAATCAGCAATTAAGTTAACAAGTAAAAACGTTTTTTTTTCTTTTTTTTGTTTGCTTAAGTTCAGATGACAATTAAAGAATAAGAAATATAGCAAAAGAAAAATATTTTCCATTATTAAAAAGTCTGGTTTCAAAACCTTTTTTTTTTTTTTTTTTTAAATGTGAGATATGTTCCAAAGTGTTTACTGTCAATGCTGTTTATTGTCTTCAAAAGATAACCAAAAATAGTGGCCCCTCAGGTGCCTTAAACCTAAAGTATGTCCTGTCTGTCCTCTGGGACAACATTGGAGCCTAATTAACACGTTTGTAGTTGACTCTGTTCTCGTATGGAGATAAGTAGAGGGATGTTAGTGCAGGGGAGGCTGTGTTACTCTGCCTGAGTCAAATCTGAACTCACCAGCGTCAGCATGACTTCATTTTCTGCCCTGAAGAGGCGAGTGAGTCACTTAACTCGGGGTGTTGAAATCCGTCTGTTCCTGAGTTGTCTGTGCTCTGTTTAGACCTGTGATCATTCCTGTCGGATGGGAAGGGAAACTTTGACTTCCCACAGAAGGTTGGTTTGAGTTCAAGTGCTTACAGATACAGGTAAACGTACTGATTTCCAGAGCAAAAATATTACTTTTATTTTATTTACAATTTTATTTAAAATTCTAATTAAAATGTTATTTGATTTTGATTTTTACGTTTTTTTTTTCTTCTTCTTCTTTTTTTATTAAGTGTGCGTCCTATTGTACAATTATACTTATCTTGCATTTGTCTAGTATTACTATTAATTGCATTCTTAAAAACGCAGAATATGGCCTTTTCTAAATGAAGAAAGATAGCATTGCAGGTTTAACTCTCTTGTTGAGTTGGGCTGGGTATCGATTCAGATGTCTCGATTCGATTCTCAATTATTTTTTTTTAATAAAAATGTGAATATAGTTTTTTTTTTAATATAATTTTTATTTTTATTTATAATGAATGGACTGAATTTCATTTTAAAAATGGTGAATTTATAAAAAGAAATTAAGAGCCACCTTTTCCTTTTTTGTATAGGGTCCTTTTTAAACAATAATAGGGCCATATAAAATGTTCTTCTTAATTTTTCTGGTAATCAGATGAAGGCATAAAACAATTTAATTTATTCTAATCAAATGAAAAACCCTTTTATTTTTTGGCAAACAAAGTGCTGAACAACAGGTTTACTGCTAAAATTAAAAAAACAAAAAAAAACAAATGTGATTATTCCTTTAAAAAAGATTTATTAATATTTATTAGTAGTAGTAGTAGTAGCATTGTTGTTACATCTTAAGACTGCTAAATAGTCATATTTTGACAGTTTCTTCACGTGAAACTAAACTTTTATTGTGGCAGGTTGCCAAAGATTCACATTAATCAGATCTTCTTTTAAATGTTTGCTGAAATAAAAAAGATCGATTCTCTGCTTTTGAGAATCAAATTGATGTCATTTAAAAAAATAGATTAATAGAAATTTTTTTTTGCCCAGCCCTGTTGTTGAGAGTCAATATTAATAGCATAGATGGAGATATGTGGAATATTTCCATTTTCCGGTTACTAAAACTTCTCTTCCCTGTTTCCCAGAGCTGTTTAATGGACTGAAGTAAACTCATATTAAAAAATGTCCTTGTTGCTCTTTTTCTTCGTGTCACTGTGAATGCTTCATGGCCATCTAAAGAGCCGAGATACAGTCCGCTCTGGCTGCTATTGTCTTTTTCTTGCTCATTTTCTGTTTCAATGTGAGGTATTCTTCCCTCTGTCTGAATTCACCTTAGGGGTGTGTGAACTCACGATTTTTGATCGTGGATGATTAAAATGTCTCCACAATCTGCTATTGAAGAAATACAATGTATCATGCAACAGCACACATTCCATCAGTTGCAGTTCTGGCTCCTCCATCTCAATATACTGAACAACGCCACATACATTCACATCACATGTTAACTCAGCGGTAGAGTTACACTCACAGGCACTGCACTTTCTCAATCACAAAAGTACATTATTTGCATGTGCTTTAAAGCCTTGCCGGTTAAACATTTCATTCGCGTGTCTTGTTTTCTGAAATTATGCAGCAAGAAAAATGATGTTAATCTTGCTTCTCGATAAAATTTTTTGCTTCTCGAGTAAATGTATCTTGATTTAAGAATCTTTAGAGTTTTGCGTTGGAAAACAAGGCAAAAATACTAATAAATAATTGTTTTTTGCTGAATGATCAGAAGGTACAGTTAAATTTCTAGTGCTTAGGAGCAGAGATATTCAAGCCTTAAACTTATTTGTAAAGTGAATTGAAATGTAAAGGTTCTATTTGTAATTCTTTTGAAACTTTGAAGTGTTTCTAATACAAGACATTTACATTTAGAAACCATATTTATGTATTGTGTTCCGTTTAATGTATACTTCATAAAACCTGCATTTAAAAGTTCACAGTTCAGTAGTGGTGACCCGGTCACAGAAGCAGGCCTGACTCTGTTGGTTTTGTGGTTGTCATGACACCGGACTCTGAGGAATCATTCATGTCGAATAGCTCACTGAAAAGAGTTGCTTGGAGAGCGAGAGAATGAAAAAGTGTGTAAATAAGTGGATCTTGGCGGCGGCTAGAGATTGACCTGCTGTAATTGTGAGAGTCTGGAGGACTCATCTGCGCTCTGACGCTTCAGTGTGTGAGTGGAAGAAGCCAGAGGTGATCAGCGGAACAATGCCACGTCCGTTTCCTGCACAGCGCTCTGCAGATGCTACCGTCAACACTTCAACCTGCTGTTGTATAGCTGTATAGTGTTTTTCTTTGAGGTAGGGTAGAAATGTGACATGGGAGCAAGATCTTTGACTATTCTGGACTAGTTAGAAACAAGTTTATCACAGATGTACTTAAAAAAAAAAATGATTGCAGAACCCAGGGAAAGACTTTTTTTTACTCTGTGCTTCCAAAATAGTAATTATTTAATAAATATTAAATAAAATAAATAAACAGTGAAGTGTGTGATGTTTTCCATAGGGATGCACTAATATTAAAATTCGGGCTAATTCGGGTGTGTGCGATAATGAATAAATACACTATATCCAGGGCTCCAAACAAAAAAATCGAGTAAGGAGCCATTGGCTCCTATAAGAAAAAAACTTACGAGCCAAATAATTTTTTTAGGTGCCACAGAATAAACGTGTTTTATTTTTTTTATGATTATTATTATTTATTTATTTACATTTTAACATTTCAATCATACTGTCATGTGTTTATGTCTCATCTTTTCTTGACTTTATCAGCATTTTAATCCATCTCGTAGATGACCTGGGAACTAAGGTTCACTTAAAGTGGGAACTAAATGTCTTTTCCAGCTTGAAATCTACAGTCACAAAGAATTGTTCATTACACAGCATCACTTGGCCACTGAGTGTAGTTTGGGCTCCTCCTCAGTGCATCCTGGAAATGTTGTCATACACTCTTAAAAATAAAGGTGCTTCACGATGACATAGAAGAACCTTTTTTGTCTAAATGGTTTCATAAAGAACCTTTAACATCTTAAGAACCTTTCTGTTTCACAAAAGATTCTTTGTGGAGAAAGATGGTTCTCCAGATTATAAAGAAAGAAATGGTTCTTTAAATAGCCTTTGACTGAATGGTTCTTTGTGGAACCAAAAATGGTTCTGTGAAGAACCTTTTAAGCACCTTTATTTTTTTTTTAGCTGACTGATGAGTTTATTGACACAGAATGGTTATTCTGAGGTAAACGTATATTACATTGCAGTGTTTACAAGCTTTACAGGTTTTCCGCAGTTTGAAACACTGAATGAGCTTTTACACGAGACATTACAGTAAGTTGTAATGTAGGATCTCTTATAAAATAGCCTACATTTTGATGTTTATTCATGTTCATTATGTACTATATTAGTAAAGAGAAAGATTAAATGGGTTCACTTGCCCTTGAACTGAGGCGCTAAAGCGACCGTGCCTGCCGCATTAAGGAGCGCCAAAACTATTGTTTGAATTTCGTTATGAATTCGGAATCATTTTAAAGCTGGTACTTTTTATTAAAAAGTTAGAAAGCACAGAGCTTTTTGCGATTACTGGACGGCAGTTGCACTTCAAATAATGAAGTTCACGCATTAAAAGAACACAGACCAAGATCTTGTTTAGAAGAAGCCATATTAGTAATTATTATAAACGAGAATTGTTAACAATATCGCCAATATTCACACAGCTGACAGCTTTACCTGTTCTAGTTTGTTCAAGTTGTGCACGAAATAGACGCTGTATTTTCTGCACTTTCCCTTCTCACGTCTCCGTCATTTCTCTCTCGCTGCTCAGCGGAGCTGCGTTTATCAGACTGTGTGCGTCAGCTCTGATGTGCGGCAGAGATGAGGACTGTCTGAAACTCTCTCTTTTTCCACTAAACTTGATGCGCATCGTCTCAGTTTAATCCCCGTGAACATAACAAAAGATTTGATCGCAAAACAATTAGGAAAAAAGGCATTACATTCAAATTTTTAAGTTATAACATGTAAATATATACCCCAGATAGCAATAACACTCGGGCTGATTCTGGCTGAAATGCGTCTCTGTCGGTTCAGTCCCTCGGTATCGGTGAGAAGATAATGGGCCAGAGCCGCGCGCCGACTCTACAAAACACTTCTGGCTGACAGACGGTTTTTCTCTCTATGGGCCGATCTCGGTTGAAAGCTGATGTACAAGCGGCAGGTCCACACTCGGTGTAGTTGTGTGTATTAACCTTCGGCCCGAGTTCGTTTTACCACAGACGGGGCGCTGCTAGAATGAAGCAAATCTTCCCGCCTGAGAAAAACTTTTTTAGCGTTAAATCCTGAGGAGCTTTCGGCGGGTAGTCGCCAGTGGCGACATCAGCAAAAACGTCACTCGCAAATTAATATTTATGGTCGCAAATGCGACTGTTTTAGTCGCAGTTTGGAGCCCTGATATCAAATGTCTTTATTATTTTCTCTTAAAAAATGAACATGCATAATAATTTTTGTCTTTGTTAGATCAGTGTTGTGATGCTTAAGTGATTTTAGGCATGAGAACATTTTAATGAAGTAAAAAAAAAAGTTGTAAATAAAAGAAAGATTATTAAAGGATGTTTTTACAAGAAAATACTACTAGTCTTGCAATTTAAAAATTTAATGTTTAATGTATTGTGTGTGGGTTTTTTTGTTGTTTTTTTGGTAATTATTTGTGAAATTTACTAGCAATTTCTGAATAAAATTGTTTTAAAATAAATCCTACACCAAATGTTTTCAGTTTAAATTACTTAAAATGGATAACTATTATTTTTGAGATTAGTTGAGATGATAAAGTGTTTAAAACCGAGGTGAGATCTCTATAATAGGGCAGTGATTTTCAAGAAATAGTTATTTTAAAAAGGAATGGGTGAGATTTTATCGTTTGCGAATTACCGTAAAAATTCTCCCCACGATAAGAATTATTCTTCCCACGATAACAACGATATAACCTAGTTTGTCGTTTTGTTTTGCATAATGTTAATAAAGGGATAAAGACCTGTCATACTTTTTATCGGTATATTAAAAATAATTTTTGTTTTTTTTGGTTACCCTGTGATTTATTTGTTTTATAAGTTGTATTTCCAACTACTTTTCTCCTTGCCAGCTCTGTCTGTTTATGCTGCAGTATATAAAACTTCAGATCAGGGTTTTTTAACTTATTAGAGGTGCAGAATACCACACAGCAAATTTTCAGCATTGCACCAAGCAAAAAATCTGTCATAATCATTAAAAAGAGTAAAGATCAAGCACCTAACAAGATCTCCGCGCGTTAATTTGAATAGTCTGTTTTTCTCTCTGTGGCACATTTTATATAATAAAATGTAAAAAAAAAAAAAATGCAAATATGTATTGCTATATTGGTGCATGTAATTTAAAATAATGGAATATTAATATTCCTTTTGATTAAAAAAAAAAAACACTGTGGAAAAACATGGCTTGATTATTTAGCAATTTTTGCTGTGTTTTACTTATACAGTGTTTTGAATCTACAGTTTTGTTGTTGTTTTTTTTGCGGAAAGATTCCATATTTTTTTTTTTTTTTTAAAGAATTTACCCCTTTAGTTTTAAGCCTTTTCTGAGTAGGATACATAAATATCAAATATTCAAAATATCAAAATAACTCTCCTGTAACAGGAACAAATGCCAGGATGGAAAAACTCATTTTATAAAATAATCTTTAAGTTAGTTAGTTAGTCTATATAATAAAATTTGTGGTTTAGTGCAATATGCTGGTTAAGCATTGGAATCTGCATTGTTTAATAAGCATTTAAAGTATATTTCTAGTTTTAATGTTTGAAACTGTAAGTGGAAGGATTGTGTGATTTGTAAATAATTTATTGCATTTACATCTTAACTCTGAGTTTTATGTTTCAAAAGATATGTGCTGTACAAGCGGTCTCTAATAATATTCAAGCTTATTTACTTTTACTTTTTTTATTTTTTTATGATAAGATGTGTGGATGTGGTTTGATTTTTTTTTTGTGTTGTGGAGTGTTTCTTTTCAACTTGGTTTCTGTACTGCATGTCGAGGGTCTCTCTCCTCAACTTTTGACTTCTCACTTTGGATGAGGCCGCAGCAGGTCTTCTTCATCCAAGAGCTGCGATCGATGCAGATCGGACCGCCTGCTCGCCTCCTGGGGAGGGACCTGCAGGCGTCCGCTGTGAGTTCAGCATGGCTCGAGATTCGGACCCCTCACCTTGTCTCGTCTCATCTGAGCAGAGCTGTCAGGCACACTTTATTTTTCACTTTTCTAGTCTTTGTAGCAAAGCTGTTTTCTCAGAGGAGATGATGAGAATATCATATATTACGTCTGCAAGGGGTAAGATGCAATAAAACGAATAAAGACTCTCATCAAGCTGTCACACCAAAAATTTACAATTGGCAAATCAGGGACGATCTAGTGACTCAAAAGACACACAAAGAGAATAGGAAGAACATTCCTTAAACAATTACAAAAAACACAGCGTAACAGATTTGTAGTACAAAAACAAATCAAATAGAACAAAATGTGAGATCAAATAATGTGTGAAGTGTTCATTTTTTCTATTGAAAGGAAATGCTATTGTGGTTATAATAATGTTGCACATACCTGATATCTTTTTATTTAGTCATCTGCCTGTTTACACAAACTAGCTGCAGGATGTACCATATGGAAGCTTGTTTCTGCCACAAGATTAAATTTTTTTTTTTATAAATTGTGACTTTTTATCTTTTTCTTACAATTCTGATTTTTAGTGTTGCAAGAAAAAAATTTATAGTCTAATTGTGAGATTTAAACTCTGAACTGATAACTGATATAAATGATTTGTGAGGAAGAAAGTGAGAATTGTGAGATAATTGATAATTGTGGCGTAAACTCAGAATTCTAAGAAAAATGTCAGAATTGCAAGATATAAACAGAGAAATATTATATAAACTGAAAATAATTGTGAGATGTAAACTTGCAATTGCAAGAAAAAGGCAGAATTGTGAGGAAAAAAAGTCAAAATTCAATATGTAAGTTCAGAATTCTGAAAATAAAAAGTTAGAATTGTGAGATATAAACTCATCTGCTAAAAAAAAAGATCAAAATAGCGAGATTTAAACTTGCAATTGCAAGTTTATGGCGCACAATTCTGAAAAAAAAGTCAGAATTGCGAGATGTAAACTATGAGGAAAAACTCATTTTAAATCATGACTCATCATTGTATTTAAAAAAAAAAAATTTTTTTTAATTCTTTGGCAGAAACGGGTTTCCATAGCACCCTGAGTGAAGTTTACAGTGCAGAAGCAGTTTAACAAGATAAATAGACATATTGTAATGCATTCGACCCGTGCTGCTAATTTTGAAATAACATGCGAGAAAGTGGCACGGGAATCCCAAGTTCAGCCTTTTAGCATCAATTAAATATGGAATGCTGGGAATCCAACAGCTTGTTTTCCGGAATAACAAGATAGCAAAGCAGAGCCGCTCTGTGCAAATATTGAAAGATTCTTTCCATGCCGGCCCACCAGCGATCACACATTACAGTGGGTGGACTGTGGGAAAAATCCCAGAATTTGGCCAAATAGAGAAGTAAAATATGCAAGAAGCTATTTAGATTATGTTTCTTTTTTATACATTTTTTTTAAAATACATTTTTTCAACTATTAGCACTTTTGCCCTGTGGACCTTTACAAAATAAACTCTCTTGAAACACTCTTCACACACACTCGTTTATTTGATTTGTCTGTTAATAATGTAGACATACTGTACATGCATCACACAATAATTCTGTTGGTTTTGTCGTTTTTGGTATTAAACCATAACTTATCTGTGACATCTTCAAATATCAACTGTGTTTGATAACATTCTGTTGTGGGAGTGACATTTGGTTAAATTACTTACATTTACATTTGCATTTATTCATTTAGCAGATACTGTTATCTAAAGTGATTTTGCAAATGAGGATGCAACAAGCCATTCATCTTAGTTCATCTTAATTGGAAATGATGTACAATCAAAAACCAGTACATTAATTTTTAAGAAAGTGACAGAATTGTTGGTCATCTTGGAAATGATGCCACAAATGTTTTTTTGTTTTTTTTTCCCCAGCATTTTCACACAACATATTTGTAAATTTGTATATTTGAAATTGTTTGTTTAAGGTTTGTTTCTTTTAGTTTTTTGTTTAAATTATTAGTTTTTATTTTATCATAAATATTTAAATTTTAAGATTGAAAGTCTTTGTAAAAAATACATTAAAGACATTTGACAAGTAGCAAAAGTAGACAGTGGATGCATGGTAAAAAAAGTTTCTACACCGTATAAAAAGTTGTGAATAAAACATGATTGTTTATCAGTTTTTCTACTTCAGTATTTCACATTTAATTCAATGTATTGCTTGCTGTTTCTTTGTAAAACTCACTAGCAATTTCTGAGTGAAAATTGTTTCTATACCGCAGTTTTTTGCCGTGTAAGTTTAAAGTTAAGTCAAATGTTTCAAAGTAGTTTTATAGAAGAGTACAGTGTTAATGTTTATAATATCTTCATGCCTTAATAGCTGAACTTAATAGATCAGAGCTGGGCAATGATATAGTTTACATATTGCGATGATACTACAAGCAGTGTGACCAACATTAAAGAAAGTATGAATCTGTTAGTTTTAATAAAAGTCACCCCCTGGGATTTAAAGAGCATGTAGTCAACTAGTCAAAGAAACACTGACATACAGTATGCATTCCAAAGGTCTCTGTGCAGAATTTTCTCTCGGGTGGAGTGTACCAAAGCAACTGCGTATGAACCTGCTGCTTCATGTGAAAAATCTCTCTTGTTTCCACAGCATAGTCGTGAAGGGATTCCTGGAGTCAAGTCATGTTTAAGGCCGTGCTGAAGAAGAGCAGAGAGAGCGGGAAAAACAGGAAGGATGCAGGTATGAACACATGAAACTGATTCTGTATCCGCTTCGGTCATGAACAAATCAGAGAATTTACAGTTGTGATTTATGGGTCTAAAAGTCGTGACACTTCACCTAAATTTAGTAGCTTTTCTGCTTTGGAAATACCATTTCTTTCAAATTTGTCGTCACAGTGGATACCTCTTTTCCAGCCCTTCTTTGATGTCCTGCTTTTAAATGAGTCGTTTTGCAGCTAATTTGTTGATTCACACCACATAAAGCCCATCAGGAGATATTAGACTTGTTAATATGTACTAATTGCGGCGATGCAGGAACAAGATGACTTGGGGAAGCCTGAGGTTGGCTGATGATGTCAGGTGGCTGATATGCATCAGAGATCTGTCAGCATGTAGCTTATCAAAGTGTGGGATTTATTTTCTGGGATTTATGATGTGGTTTCTGGTTTATGGCACTGTTGTGGAAACAGGTGTGCAAGAGCTCTGAACGCTCCGGGAGAATTAGGAGGAGATGAGTGTGCATGTGTACCCTTGAATTCCCTGGGATCATGGGATGTTGCTATGGAATTATTTATGGTGATTTGGCCTCAACAGAAAAGCAAGAATTAGGATAGAAGACCCAAACACAGCAGCTCTGCTCGAAACCTAGTGATTTTAAGGCATTACAGGGAACATTAAGGCTCTTTCAAAAGTTAGGGAGCATAATTATGATGGTGGACAAATGAATAGGGAGCATTGCATGTCTCTTTAGCAGATCTAAAATTGTAGATGAGGCATGAGTAATATAACATATTTTATTTAAAAACTGATAAACTTTCGTAATTTGTTTAAAATGTTTTTTGTCATACAACAAATATTGAAATGCTTTTGTTCATTTCAGTGTTTTGTTTATTTAGACTTGTAGTTTTACAATTAAAAAAATAATATTTTGATAGATATTCAGATAAATAAATAAAACATACATTAATGACATTTGAAAAGTAGAATAATGTAAAATGGTATATGATGCTTGAGAATTGTATGTTATGTGTTTTTATTTTTTTATGATTATTAGAGTATTTCACCGTTATCTTAAAAACATGTGAACATCAAACTCGGTTGAAATTAATTTTGTGAGTCAAGTCACCTGTTTGCTTCACGTGAGGAGTGCTTTTTCTATAACACAGATCAATTACTGTATTTTAGTTACCGTATTATTTACAAAGTTGCTATCTAGACAGCATCTTAGCTCACTAGAACAGAGCCGCAGAGTTCAGACTAGTGTCATTCTCTAGCTATTGATAACTGACATCTGTAAAATGATAAAACCATGTTGATGTGAGGTCATTACTTCTGTTTTATGTCTGTTGCTATCCAGGGCCACTTTTATAGTTTAAAAGCTTCATTTAAAATCAGGCTGTGACATGTTAGCTATGACTGAACTCTCTTTTGTGAATAAAGACTTTGGTGAACTTTTGTGCCAAGCTGCTGCCATACAACTAGAGAGAAAAAAAGAGCGTGGTGGTGATTGGCTCAGAATACTGTAGGTCTGCCTCCCATACGTCATTCTAATGTGATTGATTGGTTGATTTATTTATTGCAAATTTGAGTGGTTGTCACGCCTGTAACTGAACCTTGTGCATGGTTAGAAAAGTGATTATTGTATTGAACTGATGTGTGAATGTGTTTTTTTTAATTGATGTTATAAGGAATCATCATTTAAATGTAGGGCTGCAACTGATAATTATTTTGATAATGAATCTATGTATTTTATAATTGATTGCATAAAAAGTGCACACATTATCTCGTTAGTAGTCTCGTTTAACCGGTTAACCAGACCCCCCATTATGGGACTCACAGCTGAAAGTGCCCTACCTAACTTAAAATTGCAACAGTTCCTTACTTCAGTGTGTTACAAACATAATTTTGGTGTCTTTGGAAAGAAGTCCCTTTGGGCTGTACTTTTTTTTCAACCAGAGTTGATAATGCTTGAAAATATTAAAAGTTATAGACACTGAAGTGCCTTGAAAAATTTTTTACCACACTGAATTTTTTTGTTTTTTGTTGATAAAATAAATGCATGAAATCAGTCCTGGAGCAATCTAGAAAAGTAATGGGTTGAAAGTCACATGTCTCATGAGTTTCTATTTCAAATCTGAAGGAGATACCATGAAAAATGAGATTCCTGCAACTGTTTTTCTGATACTATGTCTAGACCCCCCCACCACCCCCCCAAATATAAAAAATATTTACCAACTGTATTAAAGGGTTCTACAAACTATTTTAGTCATTAAACATAGCACTGCATAGTTTTTAAATTATAAAACAGTAGACATAAACTTAGACATCATATAAATGATTTATTTGAGCACTAGAAAAATACAATAAGAATAATTTGAGTAAAAAAAAAAAAAAAAAAAAAAAAAAAAGATTTTGTATTATGTATTTACATTACAGTTCATGATGTTGTTGGTAGTGATGCATTTTTTACAATTTTTTCTTATATTGTAGTTTATTATGTAGTGCTGGTGAGTTATAGAGATGGTAATCATACAAATGCACCATAAAGTCAATAATCACACTCTATTCATATAGACGGCGTAGACATTGATAGCTGTGATTACACAGTAATAGCGTGCTGATTTGCGCTCAAACAGATGGTAATCATGCAGATACAGGCACATTCCCCATAAAACACACTCACACATATAAGAAAAATGTTGAAAAATACAAAAAAAAAAAAAAACACAAAAAGGCGATCTCTAAGTTATGCCTCCATCAGATGACAGGTAAGTCAGAGCGCACATCACGAGCCGTCACGAGAGAGTGCCAGAATTCAAATATACAGTCTTCCGCATATCTTTCACTTTTTTTTTGGTGGATCGTCTCATTCTGTTTGTGACACTGTACGCTACAAAACCATGACCTTTTTTTACTACCAAGACGCAGTTTTCTGTCCCTGAAGATCTGAAACGTAAACAAAGGAATTATCATATTACAACGTTACTGCTCCGTTGGACTAAACGTGCTCCATGAGATGTCGTTCAGTGGATCCTTACCTTTCTAACTAAACCTGGATTTACAGCTGTGGATGTGTTTATGACTCGCTATTACGACGAATCTGGTATGTACTGCGTTTTCATTCTTCATGTTTTGATGTGTACTGCTTACACAGATGTAGCAAATACATTCTTTTTTAAGCTTTCCATTGAAAAGCAACGATCTGTCGTCGATGCCTGAGGCTTAGATCTTTATAATGATATATAGTTTGTCAATATTAAATTTGTCCCGTTTCATTTAATCTATTCGTAAACATTGACACGTGCAAACAAAGAGAGTTCAGTACGCCCGCGTCCAGGTGCAGGTTAACAGGTTAAAAAATGTTAATCCACATCCTTGTTACTAATCATAAATCATCACAATTTAAAACACAAAAATAATTGTTTATCCACAGTTTTGAAACAGCATGGCCGATCAAATCACTAAATTATAAGTGATATTAATAAACAAAAGCACAAATTGATTGTTAACTGGTAAGTGGTTGATTGCTCTGCAGGAACATGCAAATTTACCTTTCCTAAGTCTAACTTAATAATTAGTTATTATAGCCTAATTTATTATCAGGTCATGCACTTTTTTTCCTCTGCTGTGCACTTTTTTTAACCCAAACACATGAAATGCATTTCTCACTAATTGTAAAGTGATGTCACCGGTGGAGGTTCATCTATGTAATTCATCTTGAAGTTTGTTTTTGATTGTAATCCTTTTTTTGGATTAGTCATGCAGCCCTATTCAAATGTGTGTGAAGAATGTGTGTGCTGTCTACTAATGACATCACTGGCAATCCATCATGGGGCCCTTGAAACCTCATAAGACAACATTACCATGGTAACGCCCCTTGTTGATTCCCTAAAATGTTGTTTTCAGCTGTAGAAACGTGTTCACTATGCTTGAATCATGTTTTACACACCCTGTCTGTCTGTCTTTATGTCTCTATATTAGGGATGTGCAACAGCGATGGAGTACTCGACCGTGACAGGGACGACCGATCATGTAAACGATGATCGAAATGTTTTTTGTTTTTTTCCTGACTGGTTATTGCAGCGCTTTGGGCGGCGCCCTGAGCTCTGATTGTTTAGCTTGCCACAGCATGCGTCAAAAGACGTTAGGAGAGAGAGAACGGCCTTGAAGTCACGCATATCTGTGTTTCGTTTCATGCTCAAATGCAATGCCCGATATTGACTATCTGAGTTATTTGAGATAGGTCATAGTTTCTTTAAAAAAAATAATAAAAAAAAAAAAAAATACTGATGTTATAATAATGCAGCAGTGCTTTGTTTTTCATCATATTTGTTCAGTGGCATAATTCGTATAGCTTCGAAAACGCACAGGCGGTTTATGGAATCACTTAATAATGCAGATGAAAATATAGCACAAATCTGCCATAAAAAGAAAATTATAATGAGAACATTATAGAAATCTATAGTAAATTCTGTCCTTGTCCATGTTTCAGTGCATGGTCATGAAAGCGCATCACGACGGGAGCTCTCTCTCTCTTTTTCTGTTATTTTTTATTAATTTTTTCTCTCTCTCTCTCTCTCTCTCTCTCTCTTTTTACCCTTCCGGTCAATCTCTCTGTCTCTCTCCTCAGTCTCTCTCTCTCTCTCTCTCTCTCTCTCTCTCTCTCTCTCTCTCTCTCTCTCTCTCCCCTCTCTCTCTCTCTCTCTCTCTCGTCCTCTTTCTCCTCTCTTCCCTCCCCTCTTCTTCTCTCTCTCTCCTTCCTCTCTCTCACCCGTCTTTGGGGGGGGGCCTCTCCTCCTCCTCCTCCTCTTTCTCTCCTCTCTCTCTCTCCCTCTCTCCTCTCTCCGCTCTCTCCTCCCCTCTCTCTCTCCCTCTCCACTCGTCTCCTCTTTCCCTCCTCCCCCTCTCTCTCTCTCTCTCTCTCTCTCTCTCTCTCTCTCTCTCTCTCTTCTCACTCTCTCTCTCTCTCTCACTCTCACTCTTTCTTACTCTCTCTCACTCTCGCTATAGTGCATAACAAAGTTCACTGGCATTTGCATCTTTTTGTGCAGATACAAGTTGTAATGTTACATCTATGTATGTAAGTTATCTGATTACTATCATAGGATGAGACATAGGACAGGCCTTTTTAGATGCTTCTTTATTAATAACATTGCTGCATATTCAGGTTTAAGCACGTTAGTTTGCTTTTATTCAATATGCTATTTTGGTGTTGCCAAAAGATTTTTTTTTTTCTGTCTAATTTGACTAGATTCTACTAAATAACAAATGAATTTACGCCAAAATAGGAGTAAGGTTTAATTGAAAATTCACCTGTTGACATTTGTAGGGCCCTTTTCTTTTTTTTTTCCTTTATTTCTCCATTTTTTTATTTTTTTTTAAATTGTTATGGATTCTATTTTTTATTTATTTAAATTTTTCTGTATCCAGTTTTAGTGGTTAAATGAAATTAAAAGGTATGTCTAATTAACTGAAATCATGAAACTCACACAACATAATAACAATTTATTAAAAGTTTAACATAAATTACATTTTTGAGGCCCTATGAAATAATTAATACAAATTCACTTTTTTTTTTCTCTTTTCTGGATTCCTTATTTTTTCATTTTTAGTTTTTGTGGATTCAGTTTTATTTTTTAAAATGAAATCAAAAGGTATTGCTAACTAATTGAAATCATGAAACTTACACAATTTAACAACAGTTAATTTAAAGTTAATTTAATAAAAAATGACGTTTTTAGGGCCCTATGAAATCTGTTTTTGTGTTGTGATGTGTATATGATTTGATGAACATGCAGACTTCATATTCAAATAGTATTTTTACGCTTTCAAATTCAGACACTAGTCCATATCGCAATTTGATTCATTGTTCAGCACCACTTTTGATTTATTCATCCAAAATTCTGTGACATTGCACTTTATGCATTAAATTCCATTTTTTGACTACATGTGTAAACCTATATTTTATACTTTTCATTTTGCTTTTAGTGCAGTGATTTAGTATGACTAGTCTACACTAGTCCTCTGGTTCCTTTTCATTTTTGCTGTATTAGTTGTCAGCTTTTTAAGTTGCACTGATTATTAGGACAGAAATCCCAACCCGTCTCCCAGTCAGAAATGCTTCATGAAGTCACTATGTGTCTCTCCGTTTCCTCTCTCTCGATCCCACTGGGATGGTTCCGGCCGTTCAGCATCTCTGCTGTTGCCTTGAATGAGAAATAACATGTTTTGTCAGCTCTTGATGTGGCTGATGCTGGAATCGCTTTGCTGTCTTGTCATTTGATGATGTCCCGTTGGGGAATTAGTGGCATATTTACGTCCAGGCTGGCTGGGACATGTGCACTACAAACTCCAGATGAATAGCAGCACATGTTCTCTGAATTCGAGGAGTGGAGGCTGTTTTTTCACTTTGCTGAATATCATATTGCTGTTCTGAAAGGCTTTAGAGCTCAGATTCAGACTTGAATTACTGATGTCCTCACACTGTCTTAGAACGCAGAGCGGGGTTTGATAATGAGGACGGCCCGCGGCCAGTGTAAGAAAAGATCCGTCACTTGTGCCAGTCAATAAGCAAGCAGAGATGCAAACTGGGGACATACACAAAGAGTGCATTCTGGTGTTCAGAGAAACAGCTGAATGGTGGAAGTTAGCATTCACAGCACTAGAGCACCTCTAACACCCGATCGGTTTGAATTCATTATATTATTTATGATATTATTTTATTTATTAGTAAAATTAGAAAAAGGAAAAGGTTTGGGAAAAGACCTCAAGCCTCTCTGTCCATATGCATATATACATATATATATAACTGTATTTATAGTATATATGTATTTGTATGTATATATATATATGTATGAATTAATAAATACATATTTTTATTTATTATGTATAATTATAATTAATAAATAATTTATATCTATATATAGTATATATATATATATATTATGTATGTGTGTGTATATATATATAATATATATATATTATATATATATATATATAATATATTATATATATATATATATATATTATATATATATATGTATGTGTATAATATATAATATATATATATATGTATGTGTATATATATATATATATATATATATATATATATATATATATATATATATATATATATATATTATATATATATATATTATTTGTTTTTTTGTGGTATTAGTAGTTGTAGTAGTAGTTGTGGTAGAATATATGTAATATGGCCTGATGTCAGATCTGTATTCACCCTGATTTCTAAGGCTTTATCATCATTTTAAACTCACTCTGATAAAGCACAAAACAAATCACACTCACAGAGATTTGAAGAGAACCTAATAAGCCAGCATTAATTGCGAGGAAGTTTGAATCGCTTCAGATGTACAGCAGAGACTCAGAGGAACGTAAGCTGTATGAAGAATTCATGAAACCTTCTGCTGGATGTTGCACCTCTTTACCAGACAGAAGTACTGAACTGTTTCTAAGATAGTGACGTGATCCAACTTGACCATTTTTCATTAGAACTCAGTATTGTGAATATATAATAAAAGTATGTACACTGTGCTCATCACAATGCATTCTGGGATTGCCTCCTCTATGAGTGATACATGCAACATTACCTTTACAGTATGCATTCGGCAGACACTTTTATTCAAAGCGACTTACATTACTTACTGTACATTGCATAGAGGTATACATTTAATCAGTTCATGCATTTTATTGGGATCGGATGTTGCAAGCGTCATGCTCAACTCTTTGAACAACATTTATACTAACTTGCAAAAAAAATGAAGCATCTCATCTCTTTTGAATCTTAAAAGGCACAGATTTTGTGTGGAGTGTGCCTAAAAACGCTGTCTAGGTAGGCAGCTCACTATGTTTTGGAACAGATCTCAAATGGAGATCTTGACTAATGGGACCCATAGGTTTAACAGACCGCGTCTCTGGAATATTGACTTGGTATTGTCTGCCTCGTCTTTAAATGTTATGGGCCCATGGTGATTTGTAACGGTTATGGGTGAAGGAGAAAGCCTTGATCAGTTTTTAACTACACGGTAGAGGAGCAAATGTTGGCGTTTTGGCCCTCAGCAGCGAAAGGGATCATGGAAACTCTTCCCTGATGCCAAACTCCACAGCCATTATCCCACGTGATCTCCAATCTCAGATTCAGCCCTTCAGTCTTTTATTTTCTCCCTCTGTGCCTGCTCCTACATAGGCAGCATTTTAAGGAATCATAGGCACACTCATAAAATGCATGCAGCTTTATTTTGCATCACATCTTTCGGAAAAGTAGGCAATCCCATAATGCACTAGAACAAGCTCTCTGCATCATATACATTACGCAAATATCAGTCTAATTCATACAACACAAAAAAGTATTAGTGAGTAGTAGTTTAGTCAAATAAAATAGATTCAATATTTGTGAGTGCTACGTGTGTTTATGCATATTATTACATTGTTAAAACTTTATTTTAGTATTGTTTAAAAAAATTTTTATTAATATTTTGAAATATCTTGTATTTTTTGTATTGTCAGTTTTCATTTTAATTGGACAGTAGTATATTTTAAACAAACTCTGTTGTGATTTTAAAAAGATATTAGTTTTTATTTTAAATATACTATTTGGGTAATTAATTTTTATTTTGGTTTTAGTTTTTATTTTAGTGCTTTGTGGCTTATTTCAGTTAGTTGTCACATTTCTAATATTCAGTTTTTTTCAGTCATATTTAGTTTAAGTTAAGCAAATTTTTATATTTTACTTTAATTCTACTAACAAAAATTTTTTTTAATAGTTTTAATTTGACTTAATTCAGATTTTTAGCTTAGCAGCATCAGTACTTTCTGCTTATGTAAAGCGTTCCATTTTACTATACAATAGTAATATTTTTCTGTCATAATTAAAAGTTTTGTAGTGAAGATTGCAGTTTGAATCTGAATAATTGTACAGCACTACTTTAGATTTTATTTTAAAATTCATTAATTATTTAATAAAAAATCAGTAATTGTCATTTGTCATCAGATAATCAGATGGATTTATAAAACGTTAACAATTTTTTTTAATATTAAATTTGGTGTTATTTTATCACCTTTTAAACTTACAAAACAATGTTGGCAAACAATCAGGCATGCAACAAGAAATGGAAACCAAAACAATGGCAAAAAAAAAAAATTCAAAATTTTTCAAAATCTTTGTTTTTCATTTTTTTTCAATTTATTTGAGTTAGTTGCGAAGTAAGTTTAAGCTAATTTTTATGTTTTATTTTATTTGTGCTTTATAAAAAAAAAAGTTGTAATAGTTTTAGATTTACTTAATGATATATTATCCCTGATTGTTAGCTTAGCCACGTCAGTAGTTTCTGCTGATGTAGAGTGTTCCAAATCGGTCATGAGCTGATTAGGCATCTCTCTCTTTCTGTGTGTGTGAGTGTGTGTGTGTGTGTGTGTGTGTGTTTCATTTTTTCCCAGTGTAGCTGGCATGAGCAAGATCATGCATTTTTCTTTGTGCTTGCACGAGGTTTCCTTTTAAAAATCCTTTTCCATTTTGACCCACACCACATCTGAGGGCTCTCCACACACATCTGACACATGTCTGTGGTTTTGTCTTTTTCATCCTGTTTTTCGAGTATTCCGGTAGTGGGTTTGAGTTTTAAAGGTGTTGGGAGTCTTTGATCAGCTCTCTGGCTTGTAAAGGTCACATTTCCAGCCGTCATCACTGTTCTTAATCATTGTGAGCTACTGAATGGATTACCAGGTTCTTGTTAAATCAGACCCATGGATTAATCTGTGGTGTTTTCTGAGGCAAGCATCCAAGCAACACTATTAATAGTTTTATTTTTACATAAATTACGTTATTTTTCTTTTTTTTCCCCTTTGAAGTGTTTTATTATTTATTAAAATATTCATAAAGAAATCAAGATAATCAAATGAATTTATAAAACATGAACAATTTAACATTTAAAAAAATGTAATCAAATTAAAATATAACAATTCCTTTACAACACAGTTTTGAATTTTTATTTTATTTTTTTATAGTTTAATAAAGTTCTGCAACAGAGGATTTCTGCATAAATTAAACATGGATGAAAAAAATTTTTTTGATAGCTTGATATTCCTTAAATATTATTTTAATGTTGTAAATTGTATTATTATTATAGCTTTGAGAAGTACATTTTACTAAACAACAGTAATAGTTTTTTTTTTGTGGTGGTGTGTAGTGAAGATCTCAATTTAAGACTGAATAATTGTAAAGCCCTACTTATGTTATATTAATTTATTTATTATTTAATAAAAATGTATGATCAAAAATAGAGATAATCGGATGCATTTATAAAATGCTAACCTTTAAAAAAATTAAAAAATGTAATCAAATGAGAATAAAACACTTCTTTTACAACATATTTCATTTTTGTGTTTTATTTTATTTTTTTTATAAAGTGCTGCACAATGGAGTTTTACCTTTATAAATTAAACTTGAATGATATTTCTTATATATATATATATATATATATATATATATATATATATATATATATAATATATATATATATATATATATATATATATATATTTTAATGGTGTATTATTATTACTTTGAGAAGTACATTTTGCTATACAATAATATATTTCTGTCATAATGTTTTTTTTTTTTTTTTAGTTAATGTGATTTGAATAATTGTACAGCGCTACTTTTGATTTATTAATTTAAAATTAAAATAATTAAAATTTTTTCGGTGACATTCCGGCTTATACTGTAAATTCTATTTTTGTGACTTAATTCTGCAATTATCAGTATTTAGTTGATATTTGAGACATTCTTTTGCATCAAAATGTTCACTCCTAATCTTGATCTGGGACTTCAGCTGCTGCAGTGCACCATGGGAAGGGACAGCTTTATGAGTCCACTAGTGAAACACTCTGGGGTCTGTTCACCTGCGATGCTTCATAACCTCCAGGTTCACATCTGAACATGATGTTGACATTTAAGTTCATTATGAACAGGTCAGTTTCTCCCTAAGCATTTCACAGCACCACAACCGAACCTATGCCCTTTGACCTCATACATTATTGGAAGGGCTTTCAGTGCGCTTTAACAAGCGTACGGTGACTTACATTTCTGATTTGACTGCATTCATTTGAGTTTAAAATGGAAATTCAGCCACAGTCAGACATCGTTCTGGTCCCACTGGTAGAGTCTGATATTTGAGTGATGTTTTGAAGAATTGCTGATCCATGTGCACGGAGAAATCATAAGACATTGAATAATATTAGTTATCTTTCTGGACAACTTGATTCTGATTAGCTGATCTTGAAATTTTGTGGTCACATACTTGTATGTAATTCTACTAAACTTTATAATTAACCAACAAGCTATTTCCTTCTCTGCTAGTAATCATTGAAAATAAAAATAAAAAACAACAGCAAAAAAGTTGTACAATTTACAAATAACATTTTTTTTTAGGTATAATTAATACAATACAATAGAAATTAATTAATTACAGTAATTACAGTAATGTAGAGACGCATACACACACACGCACACACATATATACACTGTATATGTATATAAACACTACATCTATTATTTGTACATTTATATGTATACACTGTATATTAAAACAGCATATATAGTTTTTGTTGTTGTTTATTATTATTTATTGTTTTTCAAATTGCAGACAACCCTGGATGTCATAAAAATAGTTTTTGCCATATAACTTAACTTTATAAATTACCAGCATGTAATTTCCTAAATATTTTGTGTCCATTTATTCGTGTAGCCATGTGATGTGCATGAGAATGATGTGCAGTTAGTGGATCATTATTGCGAAATAAACCCCTTTATGATGATACAAGACTGTCTGTGTCCTCCTATCATTGTTTATTTCACTGTGGGTTATCTTTCATTTTGTTTGTATGTTGTGCATCTAGAAGCTCTAATGTCCAAATCCAGCGTGTTTTTGAGCTTGCATTGAATTGAAGCTTGAGCATCCCATCTCTGACCTGAACAACATCAGCGTTCTTTTATCATTCTATTATGCACACATCATGTCTTTGTGTGAGATTATGGCTGCACAATGTTGATGCTGTTGGTGGCTCATTTATGCAGATATTAACTGCAGACAGGACTTTCTCCTCCAGATGTTTCTGTGAAAGGAAAATCTTTCAGCATGGCTTGTGGTGGATGCTCTGTAGGTAATAGATTTGGTGAAAGAACTAGAGTGAGTGGTATAACTGAATTTTTTTTTTGTAATTTTAGATCACAGTAGTAGCATATATCAAGATGTAGTTATTTTTTATTTATTTATTTTTATTTATTTCTTTTTTTGGGGGGAGGGTTTTTTTCCCCTCTATTTACTAAGATAATAAATTTATAGATCAGTTGAAAAAAACTAAGTTGTTATTTAATATATTTTTTTTAAAAAATGTGATTAAATATTTATGAATATAAATAGTAATATTTATGTAGAAGTAATATATCTAGTAAAATACAATTATTATATTTTTATTAAAACATTTTTAAAACTGTGTATGTGTGTGTGTGTATCTATATATAATTATTTTATATTTAATATTCAATAATTTTATATTTATTTTTAAATGTTTGTTTATACATACATGTATGTGTATATATATATATATATATATATATATATATATATAATATATATATATATATATATATATATATATATATATATATATATATATATATATATATATATATATATATATAGTATGATCAGATTGGAAACACAGGATAAAACTGAGATCAGTTGTAGACCTGTGGATTTGTACTTCTACTCCCTTCCTGTGGACGTGTGTGTTTGTTTTTATTGTACTGACTGGCAGGGGGATGACCTCACACAAGTGGTCACGAGGACACGTGAACTATTGATCAGTGTGTCTGATCTGTGGGAAGTTTCCCAGTAACAGCGGTGTGGAGATGAAGAATGCAGGACTGGTGTGATGGCATGAATAGCACAAATGTGGATGTCATCAGCAGATTTAAATCAAGTGTCCTGTTGAAGTGCTTCTATATTTTAATCTCTGACTCTGCTCTGTGGATACAGTTTATACCTTACAGTGATTGCTGTTTCTGAAAATAACCTGTGAAACAGTATGCATTATCCAAGCATAAACATTTAAACTGTAGTATGCTATGTTTTGGTCACATTTAGAACTAATGCTGTAATAAAAAATAAATAAAGTATTTTAGTAACTATAAAAGCAAAACAAACAACTATTGTTAATCAAAAAGTTGCATTTGTATTAACTACAAACAAGTAGCAGTAAACCATTTTGATTCTTTTGTGTGTGTGTGTGTGTGTGTGTATATATATATATATATATATATATATATATATAATATATATATATATGCGCATATTATCAATAATATATACACATCCAATTATAATTATATTATGAATTAAATTTATATTATAATTATTTGATTACTATACATATATATAAATTATTTAGCATTTTTATTAACTATAAAAAATGAAACAGAAGATTATATAAATTATATATCAATTATATAATTATATATGTATATATATAAATTATTTAGCATTTTTATTACCTATAAAAAAAACAGACAAAAAAATGAAAAAACATTATGTAAAAAATTTATTAATAAAAAAAATTTATATATAGAAATTCTTACTATTTATTTAATTACTCTATATATATATATATATATATATATATATGTGTGTGTGTGTATATATGTGTATATATATGTGTGTGCGTGTGTGTGTGTGTGTGAATACTGAATATTGTATGGATATCACACGTACTGCAGAACTAGTAAGAATAGTATGTTAGTGTTATTTATGGGCCAGGACAGAGCAACTTACTAATCATTTAGTGATTTTTAGGTTGACCGGTGATTTTAATATTTAATTGAACTTCTTGGAGAGTGTTTTGATGTGCTGAATCCTATCGATGTGTGGTTATTGATTATGAAGATGTGTAGTCTTGCACATGCCTGGTCAGTGTGCTGTTCTGAATGAAGCATCTTTAGATCAAGTCAGAAAGCTTTGTGTGTTTTCCACAGCAGGACGCTCAAGCATTAGGAGCAGAGGACAGTGTTTAGCTGTGTCTGTCTGACGGTGACCTCTGGTGACCTGAATGCAGTCAGTGGACGCTTCACTATCACTGTTGTTTCAGCTGTGTGTGTGTGTGTGTGTGTGTCTTTTGTGTTGGTGGACACAGTTGGCTGTGCTCAGATTGGTTGGTTTGGGCCTGCAACGCGTCGCTTTCTTGGACCTTCTCAGGTTGTTCTAGTCTTGCCAAGGACAGTGAGGGGGCAGTATATTAACATGCTAATTTAAGTTCTGTAAAATGGACCAGATATGTAGTGTTTATTAGTGAAAGAGGGCAGAGAGCCCAGAGGAAGATCTCAGGGCTCGGATGTTGCTCTTTCATGGCTCAGGAGACTTCTCAAAAAAATGTTTCATTTGAGTATTAACTTTCACTCCAACGCTTCTCCCAGAATTCCTCAGACACAAAATAGACTTGATTATGGACGCTCCTTTCCACCACAGAATAAGAAAATATGAAAGGTATTTGCAACTTTATATCTCACAGTTAAGACTTTGTTTCTCAGAATTCTGAGACATAAACTCTTTTTTTTTTTCATGCAATTCTGAGTTTACATCCCACAATTTCTTTTTTTTGCCATGGAATAAAA
>NC_056580.1:27873087-27913087 GCF_018340385.1 Cyprinus carpio | reverse complement strand
TCTGATAATTGGAATAAACAGTCTGTTTTTTATCATTATTATTAAAATGCTGTTTTGCCAACATTTAGTTCGTTTATGACCATTTTTCAATCTATTTTTGATCATTAGAATTAAATGGCTGACAGTTTTAAAAAAAAAATTTTTGTGATGTTTTTTTTATCTATTTTTTTTTTTTTATTTTTTTTTTTGTAAAGAGTTTTTGATGTGAATTTTTTGTTTTATTTCTAATCGTTAAGATTAAAAAGTCTGGTAATTTTTACATTTTTATTATTTGAAGCCAATTTTTTATGACCATTTTCCTTTCTATTTCTGATGATTAGAATTAAACAGTTTTTTATACACCATTTTTATTTTTAAAATCACAAATAAATCTGACATGACTTGATTTCTATGTAAATGGCCTCAGATTGTGACAGATTCATGAGGTGTAAATGTTGGCAGTCCTCTGGTTTTGTGTTCAGATGTTTTCAGAAGGTTTTTGAAGCATTACTTTCAGCAGGAAAATATGATTCCTTAAGTCATGAGCCTTTTTAATCTTACTACATTCTGTAAGATGAATTATTGGTATTTTTCTGTCAGAGATGAAAGCACTGGGGAGGAAAACTGTCAGGTAGCTGTCACACTCCGAGATGAAATCAGCAGCAGCAGCGCAGAGATAATGGCAGGATTCCCTACAACAAGTTAACATGCCACAGCATTCAGTTTCCTTCACATCATGATCTCCGATCTCATTTCAGAATTCTTTTGTTTATGTTATACAGAACCACAGTGATGTCAGTCTGTTCAGGCTTTGTGTGTGTGTGTGTGTGTGTGTGTGTGTGTGTATATATATATATAAGTCTATAAACTTTTATGTATTCATGATGTATAGATAAAACTAGATATTTTATTTATTTTACTATATAAATAAAAACATTTGAAAATAAAATAATTAATTTTATAAATAAAATAATAAAAATATAATAAAAATATATAAAAATTTTATATATAAATATATAAATATATATATATATATATATATATATATATATATATAGATATATATATATATATATATATATATATATATATATATATATATACTAATTTTTAGCATTTTTAAAGTTTTTGTACAATAAGTGTGTGATTAATTGCACAAAAAGGGGTGTGATTAATCCCGATATAAAAAAATTCTCTTAAAAGCCCTAATATTAATAATTATATTAATAGAATTATATGTATATTATATATTAAAATTATTTATATATATATATATATATATATATATATATATATATATATATATATATATATATATATATATAGTCAATATTCACATTGTAAATATAATGATACTATAAAGTTATATTTATTTAAAAATAAAGATTTTATATTAGAAATTTATTAACTTATAATATATAAAACAAAATAAATATATGATTGTTTTAAATAAACTCTTATTAATTTGAATTAATAAAAAATGTCTTTCTGTTATGATTGATAATGAGTATTTTTTAATGTCGGTCAGACAGTCTCTTCTTTCTGAGTAGGCGGTTCTTGGGCAGAATATGCTGTAAACTTCACCAGACTTTGTCGATAGTCAGCTTCGCTTCCTAATCACTGCCTTTTCACTCCCAGCTGACCAACTGACATCCAGATCTCTGACTGGTGGAGCACGTCTCATTTCAGGTCCCGCCGGTGTCCATGACCTTGGAAACACCTTTGAAACCCAAGCATAAAAGAAAAGGGGACAAAAGAAGTTAAACAAATAGGGCCACCTCATGCTTGGCAGGGGACGGGGGTGATGTCATTGCCTGATCAGGATTAGACGTGTATCTTGGCTCAGCTCCATGGGAGGTTGAACTGCAGAGCATTACGCTTTTGTGTAGGGAAACAGGAACGGAGAGAATGTCACTTCAGCAGTGTGTTGAAATGACTCATGCATGCTCATGCAGAATATACTGTGCTGATTTTTTTTTGTTCTTGTATATAAAAGAATCGTTAATGGAATCGCTCAGTTCCCATGCATAGAAGTGCTTGCCATGAGTGTGTGTGTGTTTGAGCTCTTCTGTCTCACACGGCTGTGATTGTGTGTGTTGATGAATAGTCTTGTGTAGTGTTCAGAGGCCAGGCTGAACTACTGACCCGTCGTCGTTGTGCTTTTCCTCATGACAAAACCTTGAGGGGGGTTAATAGTTCCTCTGATTCACATTCAGCGCTTGCGAACACTCATCCTGATGTGCGGGTCGGACTGGGAGACTAGTGAGGGTAGTTTTACAATATTTTGTGGGATATGAGATTTGACAAAACAATCACTTGAGGAGCCATTGGCTTTGATGCACATCGTCTCAGTTTATTACATCTACAAAACAAAAGATGTGATCATATCACTTGCAAATTAATATTTTTGGTTGCAAATTTGACCATTTTAGTCGCAGTCTGGAGCCCTGTATACCATTCAAAGCTTTAGAATCAGTAAGATTTTATAAATGTATGTATGTATGTTTGAATAAATTAATACATTTCAGCAAGGATGCATTAAATTGATCAAAAGTGACAGTAAAGATATATATGATAATACAAACGATTCAATTTCAGAATCAGAATTGGATTTATTGTCAAGTATACTTAAACACAAGATAAGAGATTTGTATTTGTAAAGCTTCCAGAACACACAGAAAAAAATAAATAAAAAAGCAAAACAAACAAACAAAAAAAACCTGTAACAAAAATAAAAAATTAGCAATAAATAAAATGATAAAATATGAAAAACAACATAAAGAAGAATAGAAACAATACTGTATCTGTATAACTTTTGTGTATTCGTGATGTGAAAGTGAATCAGAAGTACATTTATTGTACAGGTGATTTGTCTTTGTAAAGCTTCCAGTACATAGAAAAACCACAAAAAGACACAAAATTAAAATAATAATAAAAAAAATAAAAAATAAATGAAATGTCAAATAAAAAAATAGAGAAATAATTAAATATAAAATAAAATTATTTAAACTAAGTGCAATTTTTTTTTAATTACTGCCATCAAAGGATGTAAAAAATGTATAATAGACAAAAATATGAAGCACAACTGTTTTCAACATTGATAATAATCATAAATGTTTCTTGAGAAGAAAATAAAGATTTTTATTGTGATTTATGTAGGTATTTTGGAATTGTTTATTGGGGGTTATTTGTGATTGAAGTTTGGATTTATGATGAGAAATAAATTACATTTTAAAATATATTCACATAGAAAATGGTTATATTGAATTATAAAAATATAATAGAAAAACATATTTCACAATATTGCAGTTTTTATTATATTTTAAGCAAAAGAGACACTAAACTTGTAGTGTGAATGCATGGCACACTGCTTTGAGTGCTGGTGTTCAAAGGCTTGTTAACTGATGGATTTTATGGTGTGAGGTGGGCCACATTTGCTTTCTTTTAGCTCCTGATTGTTCCCGTGACCCTCGCTCCATGAGCTCTGCTTAATGATCTGTGTTAATGCCGCTCATTCCTGATCCTTCTACAGCAACAGTTTTGAATTTCCCTATGCAGAAAACAAATAGGATTTTACTTCCAGAGCCCGACTGTTGTGTCCTCAGGCTCAAATCTGAGCTAATCTCAGTTCTTACTGTCACTCCTCATGGCTTGTGTGGCTCATTGTGAGTGAATCCTTTAAATATGTTCTTAAAAGCAGGATTAAGATAATATTAAACAAGACTAATAACTAGCTTTTCGTCTTTTAAAGGGATAGTTCACCTGTCATAATTTGCTCACCCTCATGTCATTCCAAACCTGCAGGACTGTCTTCCATTGAACACAAACTAATAATCTGTGCTGTCCTTGTGAGCTGCAATGTCCAATGCATGAATGAATCATTCTTTAGAGTTGACTCTTTCAAATGAATCAGTTGATTCAGTTCACAGAATCAGAATATTATCAGAATTTCCCCTTTTGGATTCCACGGATATAAAAATCATATGGGTTTGGAATGACTTGAAAGTGTGTTAAATGATTTTCATTTTCGGCTGAACGAATCTTTTGAGCTGCAGATATCTGCAAATCACTTCTGCCACGCATCGCAGCATCTTTTTAAGATGCACAGGAGATTTACATGAGATTTACAGGAGACGTGTGGAGATGTTGTCCTTGTACATCTTCAGTAAAGTAAGGTCATGTTTTGGAGTGGAATGATTTTCATCGAAGCCCTGAGACTCATAAATGTGACAGACCGCATTCAGTCTCGATGATAGCTTGAGGTTTAACCTCCCTGATCTCCCGGAGCGTCTGCCAAATCCTCAAAGAGCGGAGAATTTACTGACTTATTCTGCTTTTTCTGTGCAGATTTCAGGTTAAATGGAAATCCGTCCACATACATAAATGTACTGTATACATACATACACACAGTACATGTATACTAGGGCTGCACGGTTTGGGGGAAAAAAAACGAATTGCGAATTTTCTGGTTAAAATTGCAATTTGCGATTTTTAATGTGATTTTTAAAACAGATTAACAAAAAAAAAAAAAACAGAATAATTAGATAAATATTAATGATGTTGATAAGATAATAACAATACTAATTTTATTTTACAGAAAACTATTGTTTTACAGACAAATGCAGACAAATACTTGTTAACATGCAGGCCTTTAACTGTGCATCATATGATATTATGATAAGAATCTTTTACAGTAATTTTTATCAGGAGGTATGTAAAATAAAAAATGTTCGAAAAGAAAGAAAGAACAAAACAAAAAAGAAAAAGAACTCCTGTACACTTCTATACACTGGAGAAAAACATGCATTATCATGTTTACTTCAAATTTCTTAAGATGTATATAAGAAAAACATATATAAATATATACAATTATATTTTAACTAAACTGTTCTGCCAGTGTTAAATTTAATAAAATAAAAATGTATGTAGCAAAATCTCTAATGACAGACACTTTATACCATCACCACAACATAACACCCAATTATATTAAAAATAGAATTTATATTATAAATATTATATTAATATAAAAGCAAAATTTTTTATTTATTAAATGTATTAAATTAATTTAAATGTATTAATAATTGCATATTAATTTAATGATTCATTTAATAATTAATGAAACTTTTCTGCCAGTGTTCATTTTAATAAAATAAAATAAAATATTGTTTGTAATTATTAAATAGAAAAATGGTTCAATTGAAATCTCTGAGATAGATATCATTATTATTATCCGTAATAATAATAATGAGGTAGATTGGAGCTGTAGTTGTATGCCTGTTGTCTTCATAAAATGAGTAATGTGGTCAAGATGGCCACAGAGTGGACTGGGAGGCTTTAAATATGCCTGAATTGTTATTTAAACTGATAGACTTACATGAACTGCTTGCTTTGTAAGAGAATATGTATAATATTTCAACAGCAGCATGATGCTGGAAATGGTGCTCTATTTAAAGAACCGCTGAGCTACTGAAAAATGGGGTTAGATTTCTAACTTTTAGTCAGAGCTGTACATTCTTTCTCATATAAAGACATTAGGCTTCTCTCTGGACTGAGTTTCTTTTCCCATCAGCGTGTTTATGAAGAGAACCGGAACATGTCGTGCCCCTCGGTCTCTGAGCCCTTGGGGCTTCTGGGAAAGAGACTCCAGACTGTTCTGCCAGCGTTGAGCTGCTCTGACTTCAGATATCTGTCTGCTTGTGGAATCCTGTCGAATTAACTTTCTGATATGTTCCCAGAGAGGATGTTTCAGTGACGTGCTCTTGGCTTTCTTGTCTCTAGTGTATTACAACTCTTTTCTGCTGAGTGAATTTGGCTCTCCCACTCTTATCTAGAATCTAGTGAGCTGCCTACCTAGGCTGTATATGTGCACTTCAGATACAATGCCTTCTTCTAATAACTGATAATAATTGAGCAGAATATCAGAATAATCATCCTCTGAAGGATCATGTGACACTGAAGACTGGAGTAATGATGCTGAAAAGTCAGCTTTGCATTACAGGAGAAAGTTAAATTAAGTATATATTTAAAATTGAAAACAGTGCAAAACACGTGCAGCAGACACGAAGAAGTGGCTGTGTAAAATATTGGCAAGAATAATTCAAACTAATTTAAATTGGACTATTTTACCTGATATTTCATACTAGGCCACTCAGTGCAAAAATGTCACGTATATAGTTGAAAACATCAGCATAGAGTATTTTTGAATGGATTTGACACAGATAGGGCTGGGTATTGTTCAAAATCTTTCGATCCGGTGCCAATTTCGGTACCTCAGTTTCGATACCAGTTCCCAACGATACTTTTTTTCGATACCAATTTTATGAAATCCATTTTAACAAGATTACAGAACACATTACCTCAGAAAAACTTTGGTTTTATTTTTTCAGTTTGACTCATGCTCCTTAGCCAGTGCACAAAGGAACAGAGAAAAGCACAAAGGAACAAAAAATGTTTTATAAAGAGTGCATGCTCACCAAAGCTGAATTTATTTGAATAAAAAATACAGTAAAACTTGTAATATTGTGAAATAGTATTACAATTTAAAATCTTATATATATATATATATATATATACTAATATATATATATATAATATATATATATATATATATATATATATATATATATATTAAAATGTAATATATCCCTGTGATGTCAAAGCTGAATTGTCAAAATCATTACTTAAGTGTCACATGACCCTTCAGAAATATGAAAACAGTTCGCTGCTTAATATTTTGGAAACTATGATACATTTTTTTTTCATGATCCTTTGATGAATAAAAAATTAAAAAGAATAGCATTTATTTAGAAACGAAATATTTTGTAACATAACTCATGTTTTAATGTCACCTTTGATAACTTTAATGCATCCTTACTGAAAAAAAATTCTGACTAACCAACACATTTTTGAACGGCAGTGTACATTCAGTAGTTATTATTTATTGCAATATAAACACTGTCAGAGTGATCAACAAGGTATCTCTTCATTTACCAGTCGAAGACGGAGCAACTTTCTGCTCTTATGTTTCATTTCATTTATGTTTTGCAGTTCTTTATTTTTGTTTGCAAAAAGCAAAATTATTTTCCTCAATACTTTAATTTTCGTTTGCAAAACTTTATTTTCTTTTGCAAAACTAAATTTTTTTGCGTATATATACGGTGTTATTTTGACTCCATAGTTGTGCATTTCATATGTACTTGTTTGAGAACTGACGTTGATGAGTTAACTCCTTAGGTATTGAAATCTGGAACCGAACAACATGTCATTTTTCGATACTCGATAGTATCGAGGCAATTCGGTCGGTACCTAAAAAGTATCGAACTCGGTACCCAGCCCTAGACACAGATTCAAGCCGTCTCTCAGTGAGTGAGTGAGTGAGTGAGTGAGTGAGTGAGTGAGTGAGTGAGTGAATAGAATGTAGTGGTGTGTCTTTGGGTCTGTTGTTTTGCTAGTGACGGAGTGGATCTCTGTGAGTGTGTGAACGACAGGAAGTCATCTCTCTCTCTCTCTCTCTCTCTCTCTCTCTCTCTCTCTCTCTCTCTCTCTCTCTCTCTCTCTCTCTGTGTGTGTGTGTGTGTGTGTGTGAGCCTGTGGTTCTATTGTGAGTGAGTTGAATAAATCTGATAACATGCTGTGATCCAGACTCATATCACATCAATACTGCACTCTTTCACTTCCACTGTTCCTTCTCTTGCTCTCTTTCTTTGCATCTTCATCTTCTCTTTCTCTTCCTCTTTTCTTTATCTCGTTTTTCTTTCTCTTCCTTGGCTCTTCCTAATATTCCACTGTTCCTTCTTGTTCTCTTCCTCTCTCTCATTTCCTCTTCCTCTTTTTTTCTTTCCTTTTTCTCTATTTCTCTCCTCTTCATCTTTTTTCATCTTTTCTCTTTTTTCTCTTTCCTTTCCTCTTCTTTATCCTCTTTTTCATTCTCTTAATTTTTCTCTATTTTTTCCCCTCTCTCACTTTCTTCATCTTCCTCTTCCTTACTATATTTCTTCTTTTGCTTCATTTTTTCCCCGTATTCTTTTCTACTTTTTCATTATTTTTCCTCATCTTCCTGTTTTCCCTTTTCTCTTAATTTTTCTTTCTCTTCTCTCTCTCCTTCCTTTCATCTTTCTTTTTCTTTTTCTCCTCTTCTTCTTTCTCCCTCTTCTCTGCCTCTTACTTCTTTCTTTTATTTATTTTCCTCTTCCTCTTCATCCTTCTTCTTCTTCTAATTGTATTACCCTTTGCTATTTCTCTTCCTCCTCCTCTACCTCTTTCTTTTATTTTCTTCTTTTGCCACTGTGCTTTTCCATCACAGTTGAAATGTGCCTTCCTTTCTTTTTCTTGTTCTTATTTCTATTTTCTCTCACCTATTTCCTCTGTTCCATCTATTTCTTATTCTCTTGTATTGCGTCTCTCTCTTTCTCTCTCTCTCTCTCTCTCTCTCTCTCTCTGTCACTGCTGTTGTTCAGTATCTCGGGGGTTCAGACATTCATTCAATCTCTCAGTCAGTCATCTTTGTAGATTTAACAAAGAGAATCTGCATTAATTATTAATTATTCCCACATTATCGGCTGACCCCCCCCCCCCCCCCCCCCCCCACACACACACACACACACATATCATATTTGCACACATGTCCTGTACACATTGAGCAGAGCCCATGATCCCAAATGAATGCATTAATTCAAGTAAATCTGATCTCTTCACAGGTCAGTAATTAAACTCAAACACAGTCTGTGACTCTTTACTGTACGTGTGACAAGCCGAGCCACAGAGTCTGAATACTAAACGGCTGTTTCTGTCTGAATAGGGCTCATCCCTCTCAAGGTTACGTCCCTTTGTTCTGTGTGTGTGTGTGTGTGTGTGTGTGAGGGGAGGTGAAGCAGGGGCTGGTGGGCTTTTATTCTTCAGCATTTAGAGGCTTTAACAATGACGACTTGCATTCCCGAGGCCAGATTTACTTCACTCACAGACTCACAGAAGCCAGAGATACACCCTCACATCTGATCTGAGGATATTCACCTCAGAATACACCAGGAGAACACACTAGGCCTGGAAAATATAGAAATAATATAGAATAATAAATAATATATCATATAATTAAATAATCTAAAAACATTTATAATATAATAAAAATAAATCTTGATATTTTCCAGTCTTTTGAGTGTATTGGAAATATCGATATATATAATCTTCTCTGAAAAGGCATAAATGATTTTATTGATTCATCCATTAGATTGCTTCGTTTTGGTTATAACTATTATATTATATCTATTAAACATCAATCCTGGTCTAATCAGAGACTTTATAAATATAATCAGACTATTATAATTAGAAGTCTCAGTCTGTATTGGCTAGGAAAGTCTAGAGAGGTTGTAATCAGCTGTCCATTCACCAGTATAATTAGTTAGGCCTGGTTTCATGGGTTACAGCGCAGCTGAAATTGCCGGTCTGCTGCGTGTGGTTTGCTTTGGAGCCAAAGAGCAAATGTAGGTTGGGTTAGTTTACTTTAGTTAGTTCGGTCCACTAGTTTACTTTAGTGTCACTCAAACTGCCTTTCTCTCTACTTTTCTGTCTCTTCGCTTCAGTCCGTGTTCCACTTTAGTTTTTCGAAAGCTATCTCTGGTTGAGCTGTCATGATTAAGTCTGTGTCAGGTCTGCTTAGGCCACCTTTTAAGGCATACCAGTGGAAGTCATTGTAGTTATGCTTACTTTAAAGGTACCTTCTTTTAGCTGAAATCAAATGTAGCATTGCATGTATCGTCTGTGAAGAAGACAATTCCAGAATGCATTGCAAAAAACTTAAGTCTTTTTTATTGTGTGCAATGTACTTATGAATGTTACAGTGTTGTTATTGTTAGGTAAAAACTAATTCAATTATTACAAGTATTAAATGATATATATATAAAAGATGGAAAAATGAAATAAAAAGAATGAAAGTAATGAAAAATGAAACAATAATTAACTCAAATAACTTTGAAGTACACTAAACTAAAAAAAAAGAATGAAAAAAAAAAAAAAAAAAAAAAAAAATATATATATATATATATATATATATATATATATATATATATAACATATATATATATAATATGTACATATATTATATATATATATACATATATATATTAATATATATATATATACTATATATAACAGTATTTAGATTATATATATACAATATATATATTAGATATAATATATATATATATATATATATATATATATATATATATATATATATATACATACATATATATATACATGTAGTCATTGCAAGATGTGATGCATGGCAATCAAAAAGGAAATATGTCTTATTTAGCCAATGATGAGTGAAAATACATGCATAAATTAGCTTATTGTTCAATGGCATGTTAGGTGGGCGTGCATGCATGATGTATGATTTTACTCTAAAATGACTTTTTCATCCTTTGTTTTCCAGCCTGTGGTTTTAGGAAATGACAGAGCAGTCCAGATATCAGTCTAGCATGTGACATGAAGAGTACATCCTTCTGTCTGAAATATGTGCTCTCAGTGTTGTGGTCTGTTGCTAGAGAGAATGACTCACAAAAGATCTCTGTCCTCGAAGCTTCAAATGTCAGGCTTGACTTCAGCTTTGTTTTGTCTCAATGAAAGAGGCTTGAAAGTGATTTGTATCTGTTTTTGAGAGCTGCTTGTTTCCAGCTATCACGCAAAACACTTTGAAGCTTTCAGAACTATTATTTTTGATAAGTGTAGTTTGATCAATACAGCACTGCAATCTAGCTAAAATACAACTGTTCACTTGCTTCTCATAACACCTGTTTGCCTTATATCTGACTGAAAGTAGCAAAATTGTGTGCATTGTCCTCTGGTTTAATTTTTTTCTTCTTTTGGAAGCCCATTTCTGCCATTTAGAATAAAAAAAATAAATAAAAAAAGGTAAGTGTGACTTTTTATCTCACAATTCTGACCAATTTTCTTATATTTGTGAAAAATAATTGAAGAATTCTGACTTTTTTGCATAATTTAATTAAGTTTACATCTCACAATTCACACTTTTTCTTGGAATTCTGAGTTTAGGCCTACATCTCGCAATTCAGACTTTTTTTGTTCCTGGAATCCTGAGTTTACGTCTCGCAATTCAGACTTTTTTCCTTGGAATCCTAAGTTTACATCTCGCAATTCAGATTTTTTTCTAGGAATTCTGAGTTTACATCTCGCAATTCTGACTTTTTTCTAGGAATTCTGAGTTTACATCTAGCAATTCTGATTTTTTTCTAGGAATTCTGAGTTTACATCTCGCAATTCTGATGAATGTTTTTCTAGGAATTCTGAGTTTACATCTCGCAATTCTGTTTTCTTTTTTTCTTGGAATTCTGAGTTTACATCTCGCAATTCTGACTTTTTTCTTGGAATTCTGAGTTTACATCTAGCAATTTTGATTTTTTTCTAGGAATTCTGAGTTTACATCTCGCAATTCTGACTTTTTTTCTTGGAATTCTGAGTTTACATCTCGCAATTCTGACTTTTTTCTTGGAATTCTGAGTTTACATCTAGCAATTCTGACTTTTTTTTTAGGAATTCTGAGTCTACATCTCGCAATTCTGACTTTTTTCTTGGAATTCTGAGTCTACATCTAGCAATTCTGATTTTTTTCTAGGAATTCTGAGTTTACATCTCGCAATTCTGAGTTTACATCTCGCAATTCTGACTTTTTTCTTGGAATTCTGAGTTTACATCTAGCAATTCTGATTTTTTTCTAGGAATTCTGAGTTTACATCTCGCAATTCTGACTTTTTTTCTCGCGATTGAGTTTACATCTCGCAATTCTGACTTTTTTTCTTGGAATTCTGAGTTTACATCTCGCAATTCTGATTTTTTTCTTGGAATTCTGAGTTTACATCTAGCAATTCTGATTTTTTTCTAGGAATTCTGAGTTTAACATCTAGCAATTCTGACTCTTTTTTCTTGGAATTCTGAGTTTACATCTAGCAATTCTGATTTTTTTCTAGGAATTCTGAGTTTACATCTCGCAATTCTGACTTTTTTTTCTTGGAATTCTGAGTCTACATCTAGCAATTCAGATTTTTAGGGCTCAAGCCTGGAGGGCGAGAGCCCTATTGTTTTCCTTAGGATTATTTTTTATTATTATTATTATTATTATTTTTTTCCAACGTCTCGGGGGCTTTTGGGGCCCTTAACATGCTCAAAAACTCTTGAAAATTGTTATACACATTGGAACCTGCGGCCATTAGGGCCGGCAGAGACTGATACACGGGCGTGGCACAGGGGCTCTACTACAGCGCCCCCTGGAATTTGGAGGGCCATATATCATACATACTTGCACGTAGACGTATGAAACTCGGTACACATATAGATCTCATCAAGCCGAACATCTTTCGTACTCCATGTCATAGGCTCCGCCCCAACAGGAAGTTGGTTATTTAGGGTTTTGTATTCTTATTTTCCGTCAAAGTTTTGGGGGCTTTTGGGGCCCTTAACATGCTCAAAAACTCTTGAAAATTTGCACACACCTTGGAATCTGTGGCCATTAGGAGGCCGCAGAGGCTGGGACCAGGGCGTGGCACAGGGGCTCTACGGCGCCCCCTGGAACACAGTCAGAAATGTTGATGTATAGCTCACACATACTTGCACATATTCATATGAAACTCATTACACATATAGATCTCATTGAGCCAAACAACTTTCATATTGCATGTCATAGGCTCCGCCCAAAAGGAAGTCAGCTATTTAGAGCTATGTAAAAAGCGCATGCTCTGGAATTTGATATACTTGTCATAGGTTTTTTTTACCCGATTGCCACCAAACTTGGTCAACATGATCTCAAGACATTGGGGATGCAAAATTGCCAGGGGATTTTTGATATCTCGAATGGTTTGCTCGTGGCGAGGCGTTGAAATTATGGCGAGAAATGAGAAACAGGAAGTGTCTAATAACATCCACATACATTTCCTGATTTTCATTAAACTTCATCAGTTTGTTCGTTGTATGATGCCGATCGCATATATGTGACTATTAGTAGTCAAAATTATAGCGCCACCAACTGGCAGCAGGAAGTGTGTCATTTTCAAAATGCTTTGAATTCAGCATCTTATTTTTACTCAATTTGCTTCAAACTTCATCAGAATAATGACAAAACACGGCCCATGTAAAACTGTTGAGGGGATATTGATATCTAATATAGTGTTGCCATGGCAACATATCAAACTGGAATATTTTTCTGTATAATATATTCTGATTTTGAGGCAGATAACATGCTTAAAATTTCATGAAACTCAGGACACATATCAGTATTAATGATAACTAGACACTGGCAAAAGGTCATAAAAGGGCGTGGAGGAGGCACTCTATAGCGCCACCTTTTGTCAAAAGTGGGGGGCTTATGTTTTAGCTACAGACACCAAACTCGGTACATATATTGTTCTTATTAAGATGGACAACTTTCTAGTTTACAGTAATTAGCTACGACCAACAGGAAGTCGGCTATTTTTATTTGAATATGGATTTTTGGCTCTGTGTGAGGAGTGTATGTGTGCTGAGACTTTCATTGTCTGAGAAAAATTGCGCCTCTACAGGAGCAATTCCCGGGAGTGAGAGGGAGGAGTCTCGCTTAGTTTCACTTTTAAATCGGTTAAAAATACAAATAAATAAATACATTTAATTAAAACTGACAAGCTAAACCAACATATCTTATTATTAGCGGGTCAGGGCTTATTAATAATGATGATCTGGCCATGAGATAATAAGAGATAATAGACGTAATAATGAGAGAGAAACCACCGCTGCATCAGCGCGTGCAGTCTCAACGAGCTCACAACAAATGAGTTTATTCTTGTTTAAGACCTTTTAAAAATAAAATATTACGGCGATTGCACACAATCCGCCAATTAGAACACACCAAGAGCTAAATTCAGATGTTTGTGAGTGTTAAAATGAAATATTTTCGGCAGGCCTGTCTGACAGCGCGAGACTTTCTGAACACTTGAAGGGAAAAAAAGTCTACATACAGAAACTACAGCCTTTTACATTAAAACACAGCGTCGAATTAACACAAAACAATTAGAAGAACATATTATAGAGATGAAAATGAGTGGTTATGAGTGCTTGTGAGATTTTCTTTCTTTGTCTAAGGGCTGAACATCACATCGATTGCTCTGCGCTCCAGAACACGGTGATGGTTTTTCGGCGAGAACGGACAAATAAATACAACGGGTTTCATTTACACTGACAAGCTGAACCAACATGTTATTATTACCGGCTCAGATCTCATTAATAATTGATGTCTGGCCAGAACAGTGAGAAAGACCAGAGAGAAATCACCGCTGCATCAGCGCGTGAAGTCTCGTCGTGCTCACAACAAATGAGTTTATGTTTAAGACCTTTCAAAATAAAATATATTACGGCGATTGCACACAATCCGCCCAATTAGAACACACCAAGAGCTAAATTCAGATGTTTGTGAGTGTTAAAAATAAATATTTGCTGCAGCCTGTCTGACAGCGCGAGACTTCTGAACACTTGAAGGGGAAAAAAAGTGTACATACAGAAACTACAGCCTTTTACATTAAAACACAGCGGCGAATTAACACAAAACAATTATTAGAACATATTATAGAGATGAAAATGTTTATGAGTGCTTGTGAGATTTTCTTTGTCTAAGGGCTGAACATCACATCGATTGCTCTGCGCTCCAGAACAGGGTGATGGTTTTTCGGCGAGAACGGACAAATAAATACACGTTTCATTTACACTGACAAGCTGAACCAACATGTTATTATTACCGGCTCAGATGTCATTAATAATTGATGTCTGGCCAGAACAGTGAGAAAGACCAGAGAGAAATCACCGCTGCATCAGCGCGTGCAGTCTCCCGAGCTCACAATAAAAGCATTTTTATAGTTTTAAGAGCTTTTTAAAACAAAATATTACCGCGAATGAACACAATCCACGCATTAGAACACAACAAGAGCTGAATTCAGGTGTTTTTGAGCTGTTTAATTGTGAAAAGAAATACTATTTGACAGCGCGAGACAGTCTAAGGGCAGAATAACATCGATCTCTCGAGCGCCAAAGGACGCTGATTCTGGCTTTCTGCATCCAAACACGTATAAACTTAAAACATGCACTATAAACTATTGTTAGCAATTTCTTTATCTTCCAATTTAACTGGTGTACACACTTTTATTTTCATAATGAATTTGTTTTTTAGATTATAGACAGTTACAGTGGTCTGTAATAAATATTAACAGGTTTTGTTCAAGCTGCTTAAAATGTTTGAAGTAGGCTAATTTTTTTAAATGTAAATCCTAAAAAAAATAAAAAATAATAATGAAAATAAATAAAACAAACAAAACAAAACAAAAAATTTAGCAACTCACATAGTAATCATTCAACACTGCTTAAAAATGTAAATTGAAAATTAAACTCATGATTAAGCATGGAATAAGATACAGAATCAGTAAATTAGATTTTAATGTGGGTATATTATCAGTAAACTAATCATTAAATATTTATAATCATTCAAAAAATATTGGCCCCTTTCATAATGTTGTTCAAAAATGAAGGCCACAATGCTAATGTTGTCCACTCGATGGCGCCACAGGATTGCAAATACTTCAAGATCTGTTCAAAGACTTGAAAAGGTTTCACTTATGTGCATAAATAAAAAATGCATTAACATTCATTCTTTTTTCATAAACTTTAATAAAGCCCAATATAGTAATTATGCAAAAGCTATCATCTCCTAAATACCATTACTTTGTTATTTTAAATGTATTGACAACATGTTTCTCAAGTTATCACACATTACTGAAAAAGTGTAGAAGGGACACTGTATTAGTTATCTATTTTCATGTTGTGCATATAATAGTACTCACATAAGCACTCATAATTTATTTGAAAAGAGACACGTTCATTATGTAACTGCATCATCTACACAAACCAATGTGCTTGGAGCCCTAATAATCACCTTGACTTAAACCACATTGTTTCAGTTACCTTCTGTGTCTTAGGCCACAACGCTTCAGTGACAGGAATGTGAAATAGCAAACAGGGGAAAAAATAAAAGGCATGACTTTATTTGCATCCAGCTACTCTATTACAGATGTTCCACAGCCCAGACTTTTATTAGAATAGAAAATAGCAAGGGTTCGAATAAATAGTTTATTAATCATTTAATTTCACTTTCTTAATGAATATTGTTCTGTGTATGTAATTTCAAGGTCTTGATGCTTCGGATTAACATGTTAATTGCCGTATCCCTTAAAACCTGAGTCCCAGAGGGTTACTGTAAATGCATGTGCCCCCTGGGCACAGTTCACCTGATGCCACTGGGGTGGCGTTTGCGCTGATGGCTTGAGCCCGCCATCGCTGCTTGCAGCTATATTTTTTCTTGGAATTCTGAGTTTACATCTAGCAATTCTGATTTTTTTCTAGGAATTCTGAGTTTACATCTCGCAATTCTGACTTTTTTTCTAGGAATTCTGAGTTTACATCTCGCAATTCTGACTTTTTTTTCTTGGAATTATGAGTTTAATCTTGAAAATTCTGACTTTTATTCTTAGAATTCTGAGTTTATCTCGCAATTCTGACTTTTTTTTTTTTGTTTTATTAGTTTGTTATTGTATATTATTTCTTTTTTTTTTTCATAATTATGAGTTTACATCTTGCAATTCTGACTTTTTTTTTTTGATTCTGAGGTTTAATATATCGATTTTGTGTTTTTTTTTAGGAATTCTGAGTTTACATCTAGCAATTCTGAGTTGTTTTTTTCTAGGAATTCTGAGTTAAACATCTCGCAATTCTGACTTTTTTTTCTAGGAATTCTGAGTTTACATCTAGCAATTCTGATTTTTTTCTAGGAATTCTGAGTTAACATCTCGCAATTCTGACTTTTTTTTAGGAATTCTGAGTCTACATCTCGCAATTCTGACTTTTTTCTTGGAATTCTGAGTCTACATCTAGCAATTCTGAATTTTTTTCTAGGAATTCTGAGTCTACATCTAGCAATTCTGATTTTTTTCTTGGAATTCTGAGTTTACATCTCGCAATTCAGATTTTTTTTCTTGGAATTCTGAGTTTACATCTCGCAATTCAGATTTTTTTTCTTGGAATTCTGAGTTTACATCTCGCAATTCTGATTTTTTTCTAGGAATTCTGAGTTTACATCTCGCAATTCAGATTTTTTTTCTTGGAATTCTGAGTTTACATCTAGCAATTCAGATTTTTTTTCTAGGAATTCTGAGTTTACATCTAGCAATTCAGATTTTTTTCTAGGAATTCTGAGTTTACATCTAGCAATTCAGATTTTTTTCTAGGAATTCTGAGTTTACATCTCGCAATTCTGACTTTTTTTTAGGAATTCTGAGTCTACATCTCGCAATTCTGACTTTTTTCTTGGAATTCTGAGTTTACATCTCGCAATTCTGATTTTTTTTCCCTTGGAATCCTGAATTTACATCTCGCAATTCTGACTTTTTTCTTAGAATTCTGAGTTTACATCTAGCAATTCAGCTCCTGTTCCATAATTATTTTTTAGACCACATCTGTATTTTTATTCTATCTGCCATTTCAGATTAAATTAAATTGTTGATACAATCCTACTACATCCTACTGATTGCACTGTATCATTTTATTTCTGTAATTTTTATATTTTCCCCCATCTTTATTTCTTTCCTTCTAATTCCTATATTTAAATCATTTTATTTAAATTTATCTGTATAACAAAAAATGGCAGTTGAAATGAATAATGCATTATTTGACCGCAGATTAAAACATTTTTACACAAAATTGGAATAAAAAATGAAAATTAATGAAAAATATTTTACTATGTAACTACATGCTGCTATGACAACAATCATGTGACAGCAATCTAGCATTATACTGATTGAACTATTACAAAAAAAATTCCCATTCTTATTTCTCTCCTTATTATATCTACTGTATGTATTTGTTAGTCATTTTTTATGCACTCTATTTTTTTTCATTACTTTGTTCATTTACCATTGTGATTGAAATGTGCAATATGAATAATTCTTTGCAACACTGAATTGAATGAATAATGTCTTTTGTAGAGCTGCTTTACAACTGTTTCATATTTGATTAATTTTTCAGCATTAACACTGTTATTTTCTGGTTTACTTCTGTGAAGCTGTATTGTATAAAGCACTATAGAAATAAATGTGATAGCTTGCCTATACTCACCTCTAAAAGACAAAACTCATTACTTTGTATGTCGGTCAGATGAGCTCTTCCTGTCTAAGTGGGTGATTTTGGCCAGAATAAACTGCAGCATACACATTTTTTATTGCTGTGACCTCATCGGTCATCGCTCTCGTCACAGGTCGCTCTGACCAGACCCTCGTGACCCCAGTGGGTGTCGAAAGAGAGCGGAGGTGTGACTAGGTCACGTTGACTTCCTGTTTTCTGGCGTTCCTCACTATTCATTAGCCTTTTCAAACACTAGACATCTCTGTTTTGCTCTTCATCAGTGGGAGAGAGTGAGTGGGAGAAGAGAGGAAGCCAGAGAAAGACACTTTTCACAATAATGGACTATCATACTGTGTGTTTCTACACTAGTACATAGTACTTGCACTGAATGCATTTAATGTCCAGATGACCAAAAATGCACAGTATGCAATAAAGCACACTTCAAGAGATTCTGTGTCCCATAATGCAGTGAACTCAACTTAACCTTTATGACAAATTAACTGGAATAAATGACATGTTGTTTGATCTGACTGCTGATTAAGACATTTTTTAAATTGGATTAAAAATACAAAATGAAATGTAAGTAATAAAATGAATTAATAAAAGTAATATAAAGTAAAATTAATTAAAAGTAAAAAAAAAAAAATATATATATATATATATTTACTAGATAACTGCATGCTGTTTAGAGTTGTTTTAGTATCGAGATATTACAGTTTTTAATCATATTTTGAATTAGTTTTTATTTTTATATTTTCTGTTTTCATTTTTATTTTCATTTAAAGTTTTAACAATTTTGTTGTATGTTTTTGTCATTTTATAAAAATATTTTTTAGAATGTATCTATATAATTTTATTTAATTTTTAGTTATTTAATTACATCAGGTTAACTAAATGATGATAAGAAATGTTGCCTTGGCAACTTGCTGAAATAAAACAAGTTTTTGTGCATTTAATTTAATTTCAGCTAAATTTTGATTTATTTCAAATAACAAAAATAGTTTTATGGTTATGCTGATGAGGTCATGTGACCAAAATGTAGGCAGTTAGAAATGTTAGTTGTCACATAATCCATTTTTAAATACTATGTTAAAGCATTTCTTATTGTATTTTTTTTAAATAGTAGGCAGCTTACAGTATACACTGCACAGTGTTCACTTAGTAGTAAGCAAGTATTCCATTCAAAACACAATGAGTTTTCCCAGAATCCTGTAGTTTATTTCACCTAAAGTGACACAAAACGATCACAGCTCATCAGGTTCATCAGCAGTTCAGTAAACATTAAAAGCAAGAAAATGTAATAAAAATCAGTGCGATGGAGAAAAGAAAGACTTGAGAAGCAGTGTCTAATCAGTGTTGTGAAAATCCATCTGAGAGCCGTTGATCTGTATTATTATTGTGCTCTGCTAATTAGTTTGGGTTCGTGAGTTGATGGCGTTCAGGGTTTACAGAACCGCCTGTGGATTCTGCCACATTTTTAATCTAAACTCAATCTCAGTGGCTCTATTTGTGTTTATTAAGATGACTGAATCAATCTTGTGTTAGAAGAGTGTCATGTTAATGCTAAACATGCCTGTCGATTTCACTGGGGCTGTTAGCTTGATTATTTCAGATGTTTATCAACCTGTTAACCATGTTTTCTGCTCCGTAAAGAATCATACTTCTGCAGCTGGACAATATTTAGAGGATTTGCAATATATTTGCATTTATTTTACTGTCAATATGTGCTAATAGGACATTTAAAACAAGTTTTGATCTCTGTGCTTGATCAGGAGAGCCGTACCTGCTCAGTGCCCAGCGCAGGTGTCCCGCGGGTGTCCGTCCGTTCCTGCCCGCAGACGAAGGCCTCAGACTCAGCCTGGCTAAAGGGGTCTCCATGTCCCTCCCATCATCCCCTCTCCTGCCCCGACAGACATATGTGATGGCGGCTCATCCGTGCAAGAAGTCTCCAGGTGGGATATTTATCATTTCATCTGTTTTAAAGCATCGAAATGTCCGTGCATCAGCAGCTTTTTGGCTGAGCGATGGGCTGCTCTGGTTTGGCAACAGCTGCTGCTCTGTAATTCCGTTTGGTTTTGCTAGCGCTGCAGACATTATAAACGTGATCAGTGAAGTTTCTGTGTGAATCTCACAAGAACATGTCGAGGTCGCCCTGAAATGAAAAGAAAGCAAGACATTTTGGTAACAATTTACTTGCATTATATATTTTTAAATAATTACATGCAAAGTTAAAATGCATTATATATGGAGACTACATGTAGAATTGATCGTGTTTTAATGCATCATATTTTCTGTGTAACAATGAATTGATAATAGTGTTAATTTTGTCAGCCGTTTTTAATTTAGTCTTAGTCCTGTGTCAAATGTACTTTTTAGTTATTGTCATATTTAGTCAATCTTGTCCTATTTTTGTTCAGTCAAGTTTTAATCGACTAAATGAGTGAGCATTTAGTCACATTTTCGTCATGCTGTATAATGGTTAAACTGACATTTGAGAAATTAATTTTTACAATTCAGGGGTTGCACTTTCACCAATAAGCACAGATCAAAAGATTGTGGACTCATGCACATGGTTTATTTGACCTTGTCTAGTTTGCTGATTTACAGTATTACAGGCTATTTAATATATGAATTAATGTCATTGATTTAGATATGCACTCTCTCTGTCTATTTTATGAAAACTAGTAAAAACAAACAAAAAATATTATAACAAATTCCTAATAGTAATTCCAATAATTCCAAATTGCAATAATGTTTCTCTATTAAAAATATAGAGGTTTAGTATGTGCATTTTTTCTGCATTATTAAAAAAGTCAAACAGACAGAACACAGAGAGGCTGAATGACATTTTAATTTAAGCTGAACTCCAGTTTTAATTGTTTGTCTGTGTTTTCGGTGTGCAGTTCGGTGTTTTTGTGAGCACGTGTGCATGGTTTAAAACTTAAGAGAAACACAGAGCAGAAAATGTATCCTTTTAACAGAGAAGCTCTGATTTGGGGATTTGAACTCTTAATATCTGGCAACCGCAAAAATGAAAGCTTGCATAGTAGAGGCGTGTACAGCAGTCTACAATAATATTTTGTCTTCTTTTTCATCGACAAAAAAATAAGACATTTTGGTATAGTTTTTATTTTTTTAAATACGTTTTAGTTTTTTTAGTTTTTTTAGTTTCTTATCGTCAATGATATTGCATGTTGATATAGTCACAGTTATCGTTTATTTGATTTATTGTCGTCCCGCCATCATCTCGTTTCAGTCATGGGAAAAAAGCTCATCAAACGAATATTTTTCATCATGGTTTTCATTAATAAATAAGCTAAGCTAAGCTAAATAAGCTAATAACCCAGCTGCTGTGATGTCTGTTAATCAACGAAAAAAAGAAAAAAAAAATCAATAACTTTTGTAGCTTCAAGAATTCATCTATATTTAATTTAGAATTAAGTGTTTGATAACTTTATTCAATTTCTGTTTAATTTCCTACTTGCTGAAGGGTACAGGTAGCTAAATATGATTTTATTATAATGGGTTTATGTGAAGATTGTTTTAAGTTCACTTAAATTAGAAGTGTAATTTTTTTTTAAGTCTAATAAATGTTGAAATTGAAAGCTCAATTATACTGTAATGTTAGTCAGTGGTTGAATATTAGAGGGAAAAAAAACTCCATTTCATAGAGACATCAGTAGTAGTATTATTATCAGTGATACTGGCCTTGAGTCATAAAAAATGCCATTAAACAAATATAAAAAATATACAGTCTTTATGTTGTTTCTACATTAATTTGAAGTTTGAATGTGAAATTATATAAAATATAAAAGCATATTTAAAAACTTAGGAGTGAATAATCGTGAATAACTTCAGATTTTTTTTTTTTTTTGATTAGTTAATTTATTTAATTTACTGACAGCACTAATTATATTATATGATAATGTATTATTTTTGGTATCACAGTAACAAGATTTTTATGATATTAAAAATTATTGGGAAAATGTGCTTAACTGTCATAAAAAATAATGATCTTGAAAGAATTTAGGTTCATACTTGGATCTTAGATTTAGGTGGGAGACTTTTGTTTTCTTTTGTGTTTCTGCATTTCAAATGGTTTTGTCCAGTTGTATTATTGTGTGTTCTTGTGCAATTGTTTAGCTTTGACTCTTTGAATTTTTGTATTTAAGGTTGAAGTTCATTTGCATGTTGATTTAGTTAGTGTGTGTACATGCAAACACAAGTGTGTGTGTGTGTGCGTGTTTTCACACCATCTCTGTGTTAAGGACAAGGCCATGAGCAGCTGAGATCTTCAAAGAGTTTGCAGCTTGTCTCTGGACTTGTTTAAACCTGGGCTTTGTTTTTGGAGGATTTAGCACAGAGGACTGAAACCCTTTCAGTGGTCACTTTGGCCTCTGCTCACATCTGCTCCTCATGTGTGTGGATTCAGCAGCTCTCTTTGAAAAGAGCATCGATGCTTTGAAGGCACGGAAACAGGCGACACACTCAGACGAATTTGCCCTTTGCACATTTCATTAGTCTGACAATTAAAGAAGGATAAACGTCCAAATGAGATCCCCCTGGAGTACCAGAGCCTCAGGGAGGGATTTATTACAGACGTCTGAAACGTGAGATTGAGGGTTTGTTTTGACCTCCGCAAATCTCGAAAATGTTGGTTGGGACAGTTGCATGTAGTTTTAAATGAACTTAAGGAAAAATTATATTTAATCATTCTTCCTTTGCACTACCATTCAAAAGTTTGGGGTCAGTAATATTTTATTTGCAAAAATTAAATACTTTTATTCAGCAAGGATGCATTAATTTGATCAAAAGTGGCAGTAAAGACATTTATGATGTTACAAAAGTTTTCTATTTCAAATAAATGCTGTTTTTTATTTTACTTTACTTTATTTTACTTTCTATTCATCAAAGAATCAAGTTTCCACAAAAATATGAGTCAGCACAACTGTTTTCAACATTGATAATAATCATAAATCATATTAGAATGATTTCTGAAGGATCATGTGACACTGAAGACTGGAGTAATGATGCTGAAAATTCAGCTTTGATCACAGAAATAAATTACATTTTACAATATATTCATGTAGAAAACAGCTATTTTAAGTTGTAATAATATTTCACTATTTTTTTACTGTATTTTTGATCAAATAAACGCAGCCCTGGTGAGCAGAAGAGACTTCTATTAAAAAATCTTACTGACCTCAAACGTTTGAACAGTACTGTATATTCACCAATATAACAGTACATATCCATTAACAGTGATAGTTTTCTTTATATATTTTTACAAAAACATTTAATATATGAAAAATTTCATTAAAAAAACATTTTTGAGTAATGTTTTTTTTTTTTTTTTAAAGAGTATTTTTTTTTTTTTTTACATTTTAATAGATTAAAAATGCTTCAAAGAATAAATTATTAATTCTGACGAATCAAATTAGTTGAACTCATTTCACAGAAATGAGTAAAAAACTGTCATCAAACTATAATTTAACCCTTCAAAACCATGTTAGTCATGCATGACTTATGCTGTATGTCCTATTAAAACGTCAGTGTTTATATCACGTAACCTGTTTATCTGTTCAAGCAGAGGATTTTCTGGGAAAATCTTCACATGGAGGAATTTAAAAATGACCATAATTAGGTTCAGATGGACTTGATACATGGACCCCCCGTTTAGATTGTGGAAGTAATAACATGGATAATGTGCGAGTTATTGTCTTAAACCCTGGATGATAATGACTGAATGGACCTTATTCGGCTGTGCCGAAGGGAATCTTTGGGAATGCTTGTTGTTGTTAGGAGCATCAAAGGCCTGCTGATGAGGTTCATGTGGACAGTGTGTGGTCTTTGCTGATCACAGGAAAACATGACATGAGCTCATTTCAATAAGAACAGGTGCTTGAATGAAGTAATGAAGTTAACTAATCTTTTACTGTTCAGCAAACTATTCCTTTTAAAGTGGCCACATATGGTGAGAAAAGCAGAGGGGGTCTGTGTGTGTGTGTCTGTGTCTGTGTGTGTGTGTGTGTGTGTGTGTGTGTGTGTGTGTATGGGAGAGGATGTTTAGATCTTCACAAGGAGGTGTTGAACAGCAGGACGGGGGGCAGGACTCTCATCTCTTTCTTTTTTATGACTATTTTGCTCATGTTAGAATAATAGTAGTGTGATATAAACAGAAGTGGAAATGTAGTGGCAAATTAAATCGGTCTTATATACAAGCTGCTTCTGTCTAGATTCCAGCTCCGCTCGATCCGGACATTCATTAACCGACTTCACCAGGTGCATCATGGGATGCCTGTAAATGCCAGTGAAGAAGGAATATGTCTGACGAGAACATTAAAGAATAAACCTTCATTTTAAAAGTTTTAAAATCATGGAAAACATATTCATTCAACTGTGTGCAACTGTGCATGTATTAATTAACTCATGATTAATCATGATTATTTTCACACACACACACACATTAAATAAAAATATAAAAATTTCAATATTTTTGTATCAATTTTATATTCATTTTATTTTTGTATATTTTTTGTTTTATATTCATATATATATATATATATGTTTTTTTTTTTTTAAATATTATTTAAAATGTTTTAGTTCTGTCTAATTATTTTTATATATAATAATATTTATGCTATCATGTTGCAATAATTAGAAATTATTATTATTTTTTATTCCTATTTTATTTTATTGATAATATGTACTAACAGACCTAATATACTTGTTTGATTTGATTACAGACAGATTTGTCTGCTAATGAAAACCAGTCAGACTGAATCTCTTGAGATATTAAAGTTTTTTTTTTTTTTTATGATTTTGTAAATGAGTAAAAGTAAAGAGACACTGCATGTTGACCAGACTAGCACTTTTGATGCATGCCGATTTATCATCTTCTGCTCACTGGGAGCTGCGGTGATATGAGTTCAGCCAAACTCAGAGTGTAAACACTTTCAAATAGACTCTGATTTCAGCGTCGCACTCAGAGCTTCATTACCTCGGCCCTGCAGCTCATTTCCTCACAGCTGAAGTAATAACGTTTAACTGTGACGGCCCCCTTTTAAGCTAAACCGCTGTTTCCCCAAACCGGCGGGTTATTGATCCTATTAAAGCCATATCACATGAGACTGGCACATTTTATGTGCTGCTTTCATCAGGAGAGAGAGAGAGAGCGACACGTTTCACATCGTCCTCTTTGCCTGCTTACTGACCCCTACTGGAGAGTTTGTGTCATTACCTCTCAAGGTCGAAGGTCAGGCATACTTTTTTCCTCCTGGTCCAGTCTATGCTGACGTTGTTTCAGTAACAGCGAGTGTTTCCAGTGATGTAGTGTGTTGGAGGTGGATGATGTTAGCAGATGTTGACACGGTCTTTAGAGAGATGGGAGATCTGTTCAGTGCCTCAAGATACTCTTTTCGTTTACAGCGTATATTAATAAAGCATGTTTAAATGTTACGACAGATCTGATTTAAAGTGTTTAAGATCTGTGTTTGTGTTTTTATGTGGATGTGTGTGACAGAAGCGTTCTAAACGCTGCTCTAAACTGTAATCGAGAGCAATGATCTTAGTCTCGTTTTAAACGTCCTGAAGCTGAAGTCTGAAGTTCCTTCTGCAGCATTGACATTCACACTTAAACCATCTGTCTAGCTGTTAGTCCATTTCCCATGACTTCCATGCGTTCTGTTATCATGTATACTTTGAGACAGATCCAGAAATGCATTACCATCTGGCCCATCACAATTACTAAAACAGACGTACATTATAGAGATGTATAAGGAAGCACATTCCTAGCATTATATTGCACACATTTTATTTTGTATTTATTTTATAATAATTTAGTTTTAATATAAAATGTAATGTATTCTATTTTTGTAATATTTGTTTTATTATTGTTTTGTATTATATTTTATATTTATTTAATAATATTTTGTTTTAATATAAAATATAATTTATTTGATTTAATTACTTTTATATTTATAATTTTTATTATAAAATAACATTTATTTAACATTTTATTCTTAAATTTTGTATTATCTTATATTTTATATTTATTTTATAATATTTTGATTTATTGTTTTGTATAATTTTTTTATAATTATTTAATAATATTTTTATATAAAATATAATTTAATTGTATTTATTTTTATATTATTGTTTTTATTGTGAATTGTATTTTATATTTTATTATAAAATAAAATGTATTTAACATTTTATTATTAGATTTTGTATTATCTTATTTTGTATTCATTTTATTTTTTATAATATTTTTTTATTATTGGTTTGTATTTCTTATATTTTATATTTAATAATATTTAGTTTTAATATAAACTATCATTTATTTGATTTTATAAATTTTCATATTATATTTATTTTTTATTGCGAACTTTATTTTATATTTTATTATAAAATAAAATGTATTTAACATTTTATTTTTAGATTTTGTATTATCTTATTTTTATATTTATTATATATTTCTATAAAAATATCTTATCTAAAATAAAGATGGCAATAATATTAGTTAGCATCTTTTATCATAATATCACAATGAATTGAACAATGGGTTAATTTTACAAATATTCTGTACTTTCAGCAGAGATAGATTTGTGTTGTGTCTACAGGTGCTACAATAATAATCAAACAATTTATTCTAAAAATATTCTAGGTGTTTCTTAACTTTTACTTTCTCTAATCAAAATATGTCAAAACAAACATCCTTTTTTCTTTGTAAAGCCCTTTAACTAACTGACTAACTAAAAAAAAAACTTAAAATGATGTCTGGAACAAAAAATACTGGTTGGGTGACATAACATGTTATCTACTAACATGTACTACATGTTCAAGTAAAGTTTTATAACATGATAAACCTCACGTCAGTCATTTTTAAGAAAAGGATGTGTCAAAATGATACATTATAGTCATTTTATCTGCTCCATAACCAATTCTACATTAACTACCTTATAATCTGAAGTGTTGAGATATTGACTGAACAATTTTCACATTGAACAAAACAAAAACAGCAGACGGACTGAATAAAAATGTAACTCCACTGTCTGCCAGCAGGTGGCGCTTATGGAACAGCAGAAATAGAGCTGTTTCCACGGTAACCTCTGTAAACAAAGCAGCTATGCTTACTGTATAAACACTGCTTGCATTTCAGAAACTGATTTAAAATGTGAGAATAATCTTCACGTCCTCACGTTTAAATGAATTTGATGAGAACATATCTGAACATGATTTGATCATGTCTTTTAAAGAAATACCGTCTTAAATTGCAACACAAGCCAGTTCATTTTTTAGTGTTTCAGAGTCCAGAAGGTTCTGCAGAACCAGTATGATCCGGCTGATTTCATGATTGAAGCTCACATAAACATCGGTGATGTTAGTGTGACATCGACCAGCCAGCGCAATAAAACGTCCTCAGCACAGATCTGGATGACGGCCGCCTCTGTTCAGTGTTTCACTTCACAAAAGTGAACTGCCAGCTGTGGACGTCACTTCAGTCTGAATACGGGATTCACAGACGGCTGATATTTCAGAGTAAAGAGCGCTGCTCTCTTCTTCCGTGGCTTTTGTTGTCCGTACAGAAGATCTTGTGTCTGGGGAGAACGACTCAAATATTCTTTGACTTTGCTCCATGTCTTTTAAAGTCTGTGCATCTACCCACATGTGTAGAGCACAAAAACTCCAGTTGCAAAAGAAAAAAATCTCTTTCATTTTGTCTGTAGAGCTTTTTTGTTTTTAAAGTATATTTTTAGTTTTTATATATATATGTGATATATATATATGAGCTCATTTCAATGCATTATGAAATGTAAAAATCCCTTTTATTTTCCCTATTATTGATTTTTTTTATTTCAATATTTTAATTCATATATACAAAACTATTGCACAAAATCAAAACATATAAATGTTTTTTATTAATCAAAAATGTATTCATCTTTTAATATTGTATATATTTTATTTGTGTAGTTATATATATATATATATTAGAGATGTCAAAGATTGATTAATTTTATCAGAGAGATATTAAGAGATGTAATCGATTAAATCTATCAATAATTGATGCGGCTCATGTGCAAAACAGATGTGAGTAACTGTGAGTAACAGTGATTGTGCAAATAATAATTAACTAATGTACAGATTACAGTTTTAATGTGATCCAGACTTTAAAAGTACTTTAAATGTAAAAGTACTTTAAAATAGAAAAAATGCAAAGTCCTTCAACATAGAATTTATTCCTCCAACTTAAAGTTACTTTGTTCCTGCTTGTGGCCAAGTTCCATGCTTCATTCATTTGTTCCCTAGATAGCCCATGATTGAACTACAATGAGGGAACAAATTAATAAGTCATAGGAGCGAATCCTTAATTTGTGGCCATAAAATCTCTCTCTCTCTCTCTCTCTCTCTCTCTCTCTCTCTCTCTCTCTAAATATATATATATATATATATATAAAATATTTTCTCTGAGATCATTGTAATGCATTGTGGGATTGCCTTCTTGAATGTGGCCAGCAGAAGGTATCTTACAAAGCAGTGTCATTATCACTGTGATCAGTGATTTGTTGTCCCCCCTCGTTCTTCCTCTCATTTAGTTTATATTCTATGGCTCTTTATTTGCATGCATCTCAGATGTGCTGTTGGACCTCAGTCTGAGTCAGTACCTGTTTGTGCTCTCCACCAGAGAGATGAGACTCATGCATTTTAATCACAGATGTGTGTGTGGATTTATTCTCTCTCCCCTGAAGCCAAAACTTGTACAAGAATTTTGTGGAATAAAATATGAGTTTTTTTCTTCCACACGAATACATAAATCAGCAGTGTTATTTTCAATTCAGCGGCAAAACTAATATATAAATTTTCACACTGCCGCTGACAACAACTTAAAAAGGGTTGTTTTGTTTGCATGAATATCATATGAATAACCAACAGAAATGGACTTCTGTGTCATATGTGGTTTCAACATTTGTTTGCATTTCACTGCAGGCGTCCATAGATGGCAGTGTACATCACTATAAGAGCTATTAGAGCATTAACTATCACTGCGTGTGTGTGTGTGTGTGTATGTGTGTGTGTCAGTAGAGATGCATTAAAGGCTACACAAGAAGCACAGCTTCCACTAACATTTCCCCTAATATTATGTTCAAATATGAAGTGATATTGATAGATAAAATCTGTCTTTAAAATTGTTAGTGTGTACGGATAGTGTGTAAAAGTAACATAGTTTGCTATAATACAGCCCCAAAACATATTTGGACACTTAAGTCTCACTTGTATGTTTTATTTTTATTCATTTGGTTTTATGTATGTATGTATGTATGCATAAATGCATGCATTTATTTATTTATTTTAACCAATATTTATTTATTTATAGTGGATGTATGTAAAATACTTTCTTGGGGGGCTGCTGATTTTACATAATTTACTATCATTAATATAATATTATAGTTTTCTTTTTAATTTTTAATTATTTGTTTTAATTTTAATTTTAGCTTTAGTAATTTTATGTTTTTATCATTTTATTATTATTATATAATTATATTTAATTTTAATTTAAACTAACAAAATTTTTTATATATATATACAGTACAGACCAAAAGTTTGGAAACATTACTATTTTTAATGTTTTTGAAAGAAGTTTCTTCTGCTCATCAAGGCTGCATTTATTTGATCAAAAATACAGAAAAAACTGTAATATTGTGAAATATTATTACAACTTAAAATAATAGTTTTCTATTTGAATATACTAAAAAAAAAAAAAAATTTATTCCTGTGATGCAAAGCTGAATTTTCAGCATCATTACTCCAGCCTTCAGTGTCACACATGTAACATCCAGTCTATCACATGATCATTTAGAAATCATTCTAATATTTCTGATTTATTATGAGTGCTGGAAACAGTTTCTGCTGTCTAATATATTTGATGAATAAAAGGGTTAAAAAAAGAACTGCATTTATTCAAAATAAAAAAAAATATTCTAATAATATATATTCTAATAATATATTTTCTTTACTATCACTTTTTATCAAATTTAACACATCCTTGCTGAATAAAAGTATTGATTTTATTTAAAAAAAGAAAGAAAAAAAATTACTAGCCCCAAATTACTGACCAGTAGTGTATATTGTATTACAAAATATTTATATTTTAAAACATAGCTTCTTTTTTTTTTTTTTTTTTACTTTTTATTCATATTCAAAGTATCCTAAAAAAGTATCACATGTTCTGAAAAAATATTAAGCAGCAGAACTGTTTCACCAACTTTGATAATGAATTCATCATATTAGAATGATTTCTAAAGGATCATGTGATAATGATCCTAAAAATTCAGCTTTGCATCACAGAATTAAATGATAATTTAAAGTATAATAAATTTAAAACAATTATTTTAAATTGTGATAATATATCACAATATTACATTTTTTTTCTGTATTTTTGATCAAATAAATGCAGGCTTTGATGAGCAGAAGAAACTTCTTTCAAAAACATTAAAAATAGTAATGTTTTCCAAACTTTTGGTCTGTACTGTATATATATATATATATATATATATATATAGTCTGTATATATATATATATTTCCTTGGCAACTTGCTGAATTAAAATGTCTTTAATTTTTTAATTTTATTTTATTTCTGTTAAAGTTTATTTTGTTTTAAGTAATAATTGTTTTTATGGTTTAAGTTTTAATTATATTTAACAGTAATAACCCTGCTAAGAAGCAGAAGGCTTCAGCAGACTTCTCCATTTAATCTCATTTATTTTTTGGAGAAACTGTCAAGGATTTTTTTTTTATTTTTTATTTCTTGGATCTTGAATAATGCGGGTTGTGTATCAGAATTGAGGATTTGTGTTGTCATCTGAAATGAAAGATGAAGCAAGTAATTCCATTGAGATAAAGGATCTCATTGCATCATAATGTTCACAATAAGAACAGCAATGTGCATGAAGAAATATAAAATGTAAGTTTTGGTTTTGATTTGGTGTTTAATTTATTAGCTTGAATTGTATGTTCATTTGATTTGTTTTTTTTTTTTCTTTACTCACCGTTTCATTTGTCATCTGTGAGCGCTGTGTTTGCTTCCTGGAGGTCAGAGTCATGCAGGTGCAGAGCGGAGATGAATCTCTATCACGCCGCTGAAGCCTGATGGATGTCTCCGCTATGAGGGCTCCCGTGGCCAGCGGCTGCTCTTTACTCCATGACTTTATTTGGTCAGATCTTACACGGGCCGCCGGGTCTTTGATCTCACCAGGGTTTTCCATGATAAACAGAGGAACGTACTTAAACCTGTAAGCTTTATGGGGGTCGAGATGGATTTGAAGGGCGCTTTCTTTTATACGCTCAACGAAGAGGAATTCCAGGATGGCACAACATTTTCTGTGTCTGATGCCTTTCATCTCAAATCTGATGCTGTTTTTTTACACATTGTTTTGGACCAAATTGCTGTATATTTGTGTAAGCCACATTAGTGTTTCCGTGAAAACTAGCAGCAGCTGGTACACAATGTAGTTAACAAATTAAATGAAAATGGACCCAATTTACTTCTCAATATGTGCTCGATTTATCTGTGCATGTTGTCCCCAAAATATGCTTTTTAAAATACATTGACTTCCCTCATACACTACTGTTAAAAAAGTCGGTTTTATTATTATTTTTTTTTAATTTATTCATTTATAATTATTTATTTTGAACTTTCTATTCATCAAAAACTCCTGAAAGAAAATGTATCACGGTTTCCACAAAAGTAGCACAACTGTTTTCAACACTGATAATAATCAGAAATATTTCTCCAGCAGCAATTCAGTATATTATAATGATTTCTGAAGATCATGTGACACTGAAGACTGGAGAAATGATGCTGAAAATTCAACTTTGATCACAGGAATAAATGACATTTTAACATATATTCACATAGAAAGCAGTTTTTTTAAATTGTAATAATATTTCACAATTTTTACTGTATTTTTGATCAAATAAATGCAGTCAGAAGAGACTTCTTTCAAAAACATTCAATTCCAAACTTTTGAAAATTAGTGTATTTTTCCAACCCTCGCTTCCAATCAGCTGTCTCCATTCTGGTATGTAGCTTTTCAAGTCTGAGCATACATTTATTATTCTGCTTCACATTATGTAAGTAAAATTGTTTGGGAATGCTGTTTCAAGTCCTTAAATAGAGTCTGAGGCTCTTGTAGAGGAATTTCTTTATAATATGTGCATGCACGAGTAGATGGAGAGCCAGTTTTGGCGAGAGAAACGCACACATTATCACACAGAGATCTCACACCCGTCTCCTAAGAGTTAAATAGCGCTGGTTTCCTGCTGTAGTTTACATTCCCAGAGCTGTGGAGATTGCTGCTGCCGCTGGCATGAGTTCACCCGCTCCTTACCCTCACATAAGACTCCTTTCTGATTGAGATCTGATTGATTACATACATCTCTGTGTCTGTCTTTCTGTTCTGAGGACCTGTCAGAAAGCCCAAGTATGTGGAGAGTCCTCGCGTTCCTGGAGATGCGATCACGTCGTCGCTGAGGAAGCTTCCTGACGGTGCGACTGGTGAGTGTCCACACGTTGCTGTTATTCAGTTCAGAGATGTGTGTGTTTCAGAATCAAGCTTTTGTTTTTGTTGGTTAGAGTAGAAGATTGTTGATGACGTCAGGGTTGATGACCGGGAGATAGTCACGAAAATTATTTAAGAGTTCATTGTAATTGGTTTAATAAATATACATATTTTTAGTTAAGCTCAGATCTAAAATGTTCTATTGGTTCCATTATCTTTTCTAAATATTATCATAATATTATGTAATTTTTAATTATAAAATAATCTAAATATTATATATACTTTAAAATTTTTGAGTATTGGGTAAAATGCAGTTTTTCTTGAAATTTGCTATCATTAAATTATTCATTTATGAACATTATTATTATTATTATTTAAAAAAAACTGTAAATATTATTATAATATTTTTATTTTGAAGTTTGAGTGAATCTTGGGTGAAAGGATTTTTTTGCAGTACATTTGCCATCATTACATTAAATAATTAATTTATATGAGGGACATTTTGTTTAATTTAATTGTAATTTTGTTTTTGTTTTTCCAAGCAAAAACACTAAAAACACTTAAAAACTATCATGTCAGGCATATTTACAATAAAAATCATTTTTTGTCATATTAAAAGACTAATTGCTTTCACCCCAAATACTAATTAGTTGTAATTTTACATTTTTAAAATTTGCCACTGTCCTAGGTTTTACTCATTTAAAACACAATAAAATGTAATATTCTTTATTGTTTTATATATTTTAATATGTACACTTTAGAATAAGAATGTTCTTTGAATTTTTACATAAATATTGTGTAACACTGAATGACAATGTAACATTATTTAAACCAAATTTTGACATTTTTATTTGAAACTTATTTGAAACCTTAAAAGTAGACACTTTACTTAAATTTAATGCACTTTCTGTGGACATAAAATCACTTTTGTAAATTTCTTTTGATGCGGACATCTTATCATCTTTGATCCATAAACATAAAATTGGCCAACATGATCTTTAAATATTATTTTTGTCCATTTATTATTTTGTTTCATTTGGAAATGCCACATTTCATGTTAAATTGGCACAATCCATTCTTAATATTATTTAAATCTATTATTATTGTATAATATATTAGTATTATTATTATTATTATGTAATATTAATACTTATAAAATCAAATTTTTTCTAAGCTAATTTTTTGAGTTTTGAATGAGTATTTGATTAAAATTACACTTCAGTTATATTTAGCATGTTTTGCATTACATTTGGTATCATTAAATTGTATTATTGATGTATGAGCATAATATTGGCCACGAAATATCACCATTGGCGAAATCCTTATGCTGAAAAAACACAACTCTGGAACAGTCATAATTCGTTGGTCAAAAATGAGAGATCCTTTTATTTGTTTACTTAAGATGTGTTCTATGGTGTTTTTATGTTAAATTATGTATGTAAGCAAAGCAGCATGTGCGTCATTAAATTTGCTTCATGCATTGCTCCATGAGATAATTGCATGTGTGTGTGTGTGTTGTCAGTAGCGTGTAGTGCAGGTTCTGTGCTGGGCAGGAACAGAGTTGGCAGAGTTGTTGTCTGTGTGTATCTTTAGCTGCATATCACTGGACACTGGATTGTGTTGGTCACAGGAGTGCGTGAGACATCAGAGCTTTCCAAACAGCTGTGTGCAGCAGGGTGGCGCCAGCCGAATGCCAGCTGTCTGTGGCACAGCGCTGTATGGTACTGCTCACATGACGTCATGCAGGCCCCTCAGAGACCGGTGACTAGGCAGGACTGACATCTGATGCTTATGTACTCTAAAGTAGTGTATAAAAAGGGATTTCTTTTGATGTGGTGCTGGACATTCACATTGATTTCTCACAACTGGAAAATATTTTTGCAAGAAAAAATACATTTTCCGTTTGGGCTGAAATGGTTTTGGAGAGCTGAAATCATTGACTAAAACAGTGATGTTTAATTAGCACTTTTTCTGATTTTATTTTTTTTTAATCAAGCAAGCATTATTAATATAATATTATCCAAATATATAAATAATATTATATAATTGTATTGAATTTTAAATGACTATTGGGTAAATTTTAGCAATGCTTTTGCGTTACATTTGCTATATAAATATATAACAAATTTATTATTATTATTATTATAAAAATCTAAATACTATGATATATTATAATAGTATTACTCTATATTATTATATATATTTTTAATCAAAGTTTGAAGGAAAATTGGGTTAAACTACTTCATTTAAATGTACCTTTTTTTTCTTTGCATTACATTTGCATTATTAAAATAAGTTATTCATATATGAACATAATTTTGGCCACCCTGATTTTTCTTATTATTATATATATATATATATATATTTTTTAGATATTTTTTTTATATATGTGTGATTTTTATAGTATTTGTATACAACTTGATTGATTGCTAATGATGAAATAAATTTGATTAATTAATTGATTATTAACTAAACGTTATTTTTAACATTTTATATTTTAAACTTTCAATTCAATTTCTGTGTTTCGGTAAAAATATTTTTCGGTGCATCACTAAGCACAAAATTGTGTTTAATTTGTTTAGTTTAGTAAGTTTATTATATTTGTGTTATTGTTTTGATTATTGTTGGTTATTTTTGTATAGTTTTGAATAATTTGAATGAATTTGACTTTCTTGTGGAAACTGGAAATCAAGCTCAATTTGCATACCACATATTTGTTTGTTGGGTAGTGATTGTAAGTGAGATGCTTTAGATTAGTTTTCAGGCTGGTTTATTTGCTGCATACCTGTCAAATCTCAACGACACAGCCCAGTTAGCTCAGCTTTACCTCCACACACACATATAAGGGTCAACACTGTTTACATGGGGGTCTGTCACATGTTATTTTAACCCTGAGAGAGTTTAATATATAGCAGCATCTCCATACATTCCCACAGGCTCCAGTTTAACATCGCCTTCAAGTCACACTGAAATGATCATATTCACGAGATGAACTCAAGGTTTTCTGTCAGCCCTGACTTTCAAAGTTAGGTTCATGTCAGTTAAAGAGGCATGGTGGAAGATAATTGATATTCATCACAATTATGATTTCATTTTCAGAAAGCTCTGCTCATTTAGTCAGTTTTGAAGGATTAGGCTTGTGTGACTAAACTGTGTTTCTCATCATTCAAAAAATTCATTCAATCATTCAAATCAGTCAGAAAACTGGCTGCACTTCTAGTGTCTCTTTTAGTTGCACTAAAAATCAGCAGCACACATTGTGAACAAGAGGGATGTTTATTCTTGGTTGAACCAAATCATTAACACCAATATTTTATAGTTTAGCATTTTCAATTTTTATAATATTTTTATAATTGACTCTTTATTCATTTTTATTTGCAGTTAATTTGTTAATGCAGTTTTGTTTTTTTCATGGATGTATTTTTTTATGTATCAATATATCTATCAATATATCCATGTATCTGTATACCTATGTTTTAGTTTCAGTCTTAGTTTTAGCAATTGTACTTAAAGAATCAGTTCATTAACGTTTTTTACATTTCATTTTTTATGTTTTTATCTAAATATTTTATTTATTGTTAGTAATTGAATAATTATATTTTATAGTTTTTCATTTCATGTATTTAGCAATTATAATAAATCAGTTCATGAACATAACAATCAGTTCATTAACGTAATATATATTTTTATATATGTATTATATATTAAATATTTATATTTTCTATTTTAATAATTATAAAAATCTTAAATATTTAATATATATATTTTTTATTATTTTAAGCAATTATAATTCATCAGTTCATGAGCATTTTTGTATATATTTTGTATAAAGTTTAATATTTTTCATGTATATGTATATTTTATATTTTAGTTTTAATAAGTATAGATACAAATCACTATGATTTTTATAAATATATTTCAGATTCAGATTTTCGTAGTAGTAATTACTGTTATAGAATTAGTTATTGAATCTTTTCATATAAATTTTAGTTTTAAATTGTATTGTTTAAAAAAGCAATTGAGGAGTCAGCATTGACAGCTCGACATTGAAACTAAGCAAAACCTTCTGAATTTAAATCCTTATTCACACTTTAATTGCATTTACACAGATAATAAAATAGTGTACAATAGAATCCCAGTGAAGAAACAATTCATAAGCTCTGTGTATTTGCACTATTGCCAATTTAACTCCATATCGCCATCTGCAGGAGAGGAGTGCTTTAACACATGCACAGGTGAAATTACTAGTGCTTTCTTTAGGTTTAGTTTTACTCAGTTTAGTTTTTCGCTATGATTGTTTTAAGATTTTGTTTTTTTTTTATATCTTGTGATCTTGTTTTTGTTTTTTTCTCATATTGTAGATATGAGGGGTGTGAAAAAGATCTCAGCATTCCCAAGACTTCCCAACCTTCCTGGGAATGTGCCGGCTCTGTCTGTAAATACCTGTTCTCACGCCTCATGTCCCAAACATTCAGTAAAACTGTAGTTGAAGGAAGAAAGCAAACAGTGCCGTGTGGAATTAGTCAGCGTGCTTCACTAATAGCATTAATAATAGCCCCAGTGTGTGTGTACTTCATAATGATTGTTAATTACTCTGTCCTGCTGCCAGACTTTCAGCTTCTTGACTGAAAGAGTTAGGCATTCATTTATTAACACACACTTGTTTCCTCCTCACCTGAAGTCAGAGCGCTTCAAAACAGTTGAGCAGAAGTTGAGTCTGAAAACTGCTGCCAAGACCAAATCACGTTTACATTGAAGAAAAGTGCATTTTCTTCAAACTGATGCTCCAAAATATAATAAGCCATACTAGTTATTCTTTGATATTATAGATTTCGTTTTTTGTTTGTTGATTAGAATCAGTCTGGTGTATGATATTAGATATTAATTAACAATTATTTAATTTATTTATTCATTCTTTCTTTCTTTCATTCATTTTTTTTTTTTGCATTTTACTTAGACATTTACCTTTGTGTTACATATTTAAAAATATAATAATTAATAATTAAATTGAATGTCGTCATAATTAAATAATACAAAACATATTAGATAGTTTAATAGAAAAACACTGTTAGACGTGATATTTAGCAAATTCCAAATTAATATACATATTTATTTATTTTTATTTATCATTACATATTTATACATATTGTACTGAGATGCAACATTAAGTTAACCTGACCTTTGCATCACACAATTAAAACACAAATAATTTCATATTAATTTAAAAGTATTAGAGAACACTGTTAAATGTTATCTTTAGCAAATCGTAAAATCAACCATTTGTTCATTCATTTTTAGCATCTTTTTGTTACAGAGTTTGACATTTACCTTTGCATCATGCATTTAAAACCATCATAATTTAATGTTAATTAATATTAATTTAATATTAATAAATTATTAGATGTTTAATAGAGAATTACTGTTAAATGTGATCATAAGCAAATCTCAAAATGAATATTTATCCATTTTTAATATTTTTACTTAAATGCTATATTCGGAGTAATGCATTTACATTTGCATCCCTGACTTAAAAACTTTAATATTAAAATGTAATTTTAATGAAATAAAATGTAATGGTACTGTTTAATCATTAATACTAATTAATAGTCAAAAATATGTTTAATTGAAAACACTGTTAAACATGATATGTGAATGATTATTAATTTTTCATACTGTACATTATAATGTTTTGAGGCCTAAATTGACTCACGACATTTTAAAAATTAAAATTAAAATTTTAAGTTAAAACAAAATTGGGTAGAAATACACCATCATAATTAATAATAAAAAACATGTATTTATTTGGCTTATTAGTGTCAGGCAGAATTTTTATATTGTTCATCCCTGAACTACTTGAAACAGAACACGGACTGCATTACGCGCTGCTCTCTGACAGATTTAGCAACACAACAACACAAAATGAGCTTGTTTATAGCTAGAAGGGCTTGTGTCCACAGTCCAGATCCAGTCTTGAGACTAAAACCACCAGCAAAACTTCAACTCTGATCCCTGCTAGGACCAGAAATACCAAAAGAGCTGATTCTGATGACTGGACAGCAGGCAGGTTGTGAACTTGCTCCAGAGCAGCGCTGTAAAGTGGAAAGGTCTGCATTCATCATGTGTTCATTACAGCTCTCGCAGTGTGTGTGTGTGTGTGTGTGTGTGTGTGTGTGTGTGTGTGAGTTCAGCTCTTAATGAGAGCAGCTTTCACACACACATTCTGTAAACACTCCAGCAGATCTCACACGCACTCGTGCTTCCTCCGTATCGTCCTGTTGGGCTTTAATGGCCTGTAAATCTCTCTTGAGGGTGAGGATGTTGTTTTGGTTTTAGCCCTTCGGTTGTGACATTATTTAATCCGCAGAGTTTTTTCAGAGAGTCAGCTTATGTATATCCAGCGGCTAACTGGAGATTTCTGCGGATGGAGAATATTTACCATGCATACAGTGTGTATACAAAAAGAGTCAGCCTCTTAAATAATCAGATTTTGTTGCTTTGCGGCCTGAAGACGGACTCAGTTTTTGTTTTTAACCAACTGTATTAACTCTATATAACATCCAAGTGAAAGATAAACACCAACATGTCAGAAAGAAATACAAAAATAAAAAACAGATTCACTGACTTGGAAAAAGGATCAACCCCTTCCTAAAAATGACTCTATCTGTCTGTCTATCTGTCTGTCTATCTATCTATCTGTCTATCTGTCTCTCTATCTGTCTGTCTGTCTCTCTGTCTGTCTGTCTGTCTGTCTGTCTATCTGTCTATCTGTCTATATATCTATCTGTCTGTCTATCTGTCTGTCTGTCTGTCTGTCTGTCTGTCTCTCTATCTGTCTGTCTGTCTCTCTGTCTGTCTGTCTGTCTGTCTCTCTATCTATCTATCTATCTATCTATCTATTCTATCTATCTATCTATCTATCTATCTATCTATCTATCTATCTGTCTATCTGTCTGTCTGTCTGTCTGTCTGTCTGTCTGTCTGTCTATCTGTCTATATATCTATCTGTCTGTCTGTCTTTTTTTTTTTTTTTTTTTTTTTTTTTCTGTCTATCTGTCTGTCTATCTGTATATCTATCTATCTGTCTGTCTGTCTATCTATCTATCTGTCTGTCTGTCTGTCTATCTATCTGTCTATCTGTCTGTCTGTCTCTCTATCTATCTGTCTGTCTGTCTCTCTATCTGTCTGTCTGTCTGTCTGTCTGTCTCTCTATCTATCTATCTGTCTGTTTGTCTCTCTATCTGTCTGTCTGTCTGTCTCTCTATCT
>NC_056580.1:27743087-27868087 GCF_018340385.1 Cyprinus carpio | reverse complement strand
TATAAAAAATTGATCTTTCAAGCTGTTTAATGCCAGTCAGCGGGTGTTGCAGTGCTTCAGTCCAAAAGAAGTGAAATAAAAAGCGCCCATCCATAGTAAAAAGTGTCTCACACGGCTCCAAGGGGTAAACAAAGGTCTCTTGTAGCGAATCGATGCGTTTTTGTAAGAAAAATAACCATATTTAATACGTAATAATCACTTTAATCTAGCTTGCGCTCACTGTTGTACATGGAAGCAGTTCCGGGGGAATAATGTACGAGGTCGGCCTTGCGCATGCGCCTCTCAGAAGTGACAAACATGGAAGCGCAGCAGAGAGATCAAAACAAAACCATGGTCATGAATTAGAAGTACAAAACGAGGATTTGTTGAGAAGAATGTCGGAGGATTTCGATATTAGCCAAGAGGAGACTGGTTTTCCTTTGCTAAAGTAAGGAAACTTTGCTTCTTTTGCTCCTGTAAACAAACGTTGGTTTTCTTGAGAGTCACCGGTGCATGTGCAGCGCTGACCTCATACGTCATCAGCCCAGAGCTGCTGCTTTGTACAACTGTTGGCGCAAGCTACATTAAAGTGATAATTAGGGCTGCACGATAAATCGCATGCGATATTGGAGATTTACTGCTGATTAAAAAACCGGCTTTACTGACAAGATGCGCATTAAATATCGCATGCGATTTATCGTGCAGCCCTAGTGATTATTACGTTTTGAACATGCGCAAAATATGGATATTTTTCTTACAAAAAACGCATCTATTCGATACAGTACTTTGTTCACACCTTTTATTATGGATGCATCCGCTTTATTTCACATCTCTCGGACTGATGTATTGCAACACCCGCTGACTGCCATTAAATAGCTTGGGAGATCAAAGTCAATTTTTAATATAACTCTGATTGAATTCATCTGAAAGAAGAAAGTCATATACGCATAGGATGGCTTGAGGGCGACTAAATAATGGGCTAATTAAAATTTTTGGGTGAATTAACACTTTAACGGCACTGCCTTCTTAAAACGGTCAGAGAGGAAGATTGTGTGTATGAAAGTGTGTGGACACACTGTGATCAAGTTATGACAATGGGACACTATGTGTTAAATAAGCACACGGTTGATGTCTGAGTTAGAGAGTTGCATTTGCTTCTTTATATGTCCTCCACACGTCCTCCCTATAGTACATCTATAAGTTTGATGTGGATAAATTTGGTCCGTGTTCGCCTGGGGGCCGGTGGACATGTGTGATGTCATTGCCGTGTCACATTCCCCAAGGCCACGACTGGTACCTGCTCACACGTTTGCTTTCTCTGCCACACAATATACTATTTTTAGCCCCATCCCGAAACGCTCCAGGGACCTGCGGTAGATTAAACGTGGTTTGTTCATGACTCTTGTGTGCTCAGTTTTATGGGCTGCTCTGTGTTAATAATGTTAAGCAATAGTCCTGTTTTATGGAGATGTTTGTATATTAATACATCTGTCTAATGAAAGTGTTTTACAGCGGGTCCCCAAGAACAAATGGAGAGTATTAAAGGAATAGTTCTCTTAAAATGAGATTTGCCATCATTTAATGTTGTTCCAAACCTGATTAGGTTTCATATGGACTGCTTTTATGAAACTTTAATAGGTTTTTTTGCCATTCTGTAGCTTGACAACATCCTCATTAACTTTTATTTTATAGAAAAGCTTCTTTTGTGTCCCTTTTGAGAAGAAATGTACTTCTTAATGACACGAGGGTAAGTAAATGATGATTGAATGTTCCTTCAGTAAATCCTGAATGTGTTTCTGCTGTGCTGCAGTGGTTCTGTACAGTAACGGCCAGGTGTGTTCCTCATATGTCTTTTCAAAGGAAAGATGGTGTATGAGTCTCAGTTGTTTAGAATATGGTGTAGTGATGTGTAGGCTGTGTCTCAGTTTCAGGCGGCTCGTCCCAGACCACCCACAGTCCATTCACAGTACATCTCCATGCAATTTTTGACAAATTTAGTGAAATTTACCCAATATGCATATGACAAGGAGTATATAAATATATTATTATATTTAGTAAATATAGTTAATATTATAATTTGTTTATAATTAATATTATAATGATTTAAGTTAATATTATAATTATTTAAAAAATATAATTATTAGATAATTTAATTTATATATTTATTATTTATATTATATGTGTGTGTAGCTATTATTTTTTAAATAATTTATGTATTATTTCATTCAATATTATTGTTATTATTAGTATTATGATTAATCATATATATATATATATATAATTAATAAAGAATTTATATGCACACACACTAATAATAATAATACAAATAATTGTTAATATGTAATTTAAGATCCATCCAATATTCATATTAATTTGTAAATAAAACAAAGATTATTGGAGTACTTTTTACAAGAAAATTCTTTTGAAGTATTTATACTTCACAGTTTTGTGATTTACTCAATTTGTTACTCATAATTTCTTTGTAATTGTTTGTAAAATTAACTGAGGATTTCTTAAAGAAAATTGCTTCAAAGTAAATCCTACAGCAGATTTTTGTTCAGTCTATTGGGGTTTCATCTCTTTTAGATAAACCTGTCCCTAAATGGCATGTAAAACCAAAACATTATGGGCCAGACTTTGTTGATGGGCTACGATAATATTTGATGTGTTCAAAGAACTTTAGAAATGAGAAACTGCGTCCGTGTCTTTTATTTTTAAGCGTGTGTAGTATTTAGGTCTGATGGCAGCTCATTTCATTTCTGTTTAGTGTCAGTGACTCGCTGTGGTTTGCTGGTCGAGTGAGGTGTATATACTGAACGTTTTACTGTCTCTCTCTCCTGTTTCTGGCACACCCAGCACGGCTCTGCCCGTCTCGCCATCAGCCCGAAGGAATCTCAGAGAGACAGACAGACAGACAGAGTCGTGTCACATGGGTGGAAATTAAACCAAGTCAGCGCTGCAGACCTAATCAGGTTAGCCGCTGTAAAAGAGAGACAGAAAAAGCTTCTTCAGTGCTCATGATGTCTCACTCCATCAAATGCTTCTTAAGATGTAAATGTTAGCTGCTTCAGACCTCTGGGTTTCTGATAGATTATCCTGCTTCTTCTCTCATGATTACTAGCGGTTGTTTGTAGGCTTCTGCCTGGAAGTGAAGCTGTGCTCTGTAGAGCTTCATAAATCCACAGGAAACGCCATTAGTCCATTAATAACATAAGATTGGAACCAAATTCATACAACTGTGTTTTATGAAGAATTTTGTCTTGTTAAAGTTTGTTAAACTTGAAAGGCCGAAATGTTAGTTATATTTAGTTTCAGAAAACTTGGAAATGTTTTTCCTATATTTTTATATTTAATATTAAAAAATATATATTTAATATAAAAATGTTTATATTATATTTAATATTTCTAAACATTTATTTAATTAATTTCTTTCTTTATTAACATTTTTCCCCAATGCATTCAATCAACTGTATCTAGATGCACTATGTATATTTTCTCTCCGTATTTCTTATATATAATTTTTTTTTTATAACTTATTTTTAGAACATTTTTCCCCAATGCATCAGTCTACAGTATCCGGATGCACTATATGTCAAATATTCAGATTATATTTGAGAAGATTTTGTTTAAAATTAATCAGAATTGTAAATATCACAACGATTTCATGTGCTTTTTAATTGACTTTTAAGTTTGAATTACTTCCATCAATCAGTTCAGTCTGTCCACTTCAATGAACTGATTCAAATCTCTGATTCACTGATTCATTTAAACCATCGCTCCAATTGTCATGGATATCTCAGTAAACATTGCTGTTTAATTTGATATATTGTTTTATCGTACGTATAAATTGAAAATGGTTAAATATATTGTGTCAGTTTAGTGAAAAACATGCCTTAATTTTATGAATAGGTTTGCATTACAGTAATTCTTTTGACAGTGACTGTTTGCATGAAATGTTTGGAAAAAATCTTAAATATAGACATATGTACAGTACAGGTCAAAAGTTTGGAAACATTACTATTTTTAATGATTTTGAAAGTTTCTTCTGCTCATCAAGCCTGCATTTATTAGATCAAAAATACAGAAAAAAAATGTAATATTGTGATATATTATTTAAATTTAAAATAATTGTTTTTAAATTTTATTATACTTTAAATTATCATTTATTTCTGTGATGCAAAGCTGAATTTTTAGGATCATTATCACATGATCCTTTAGAAATCATTCTAATATGATGATTCATTATCAAAGTTGGAAACAGTTCTTGCTGCTTAATATTTTTTTCAGAACATGTGATACTTTTTTAGGATACTTTGATGAATAAAAAGTAAAAAAAAAAAAAGAAAAAAAAAGAAGCTATGTTTTTAAAATATAAATATTTTGTAATAACAATATACACTACTGGTCAGTAATTTGGGGTCAGTAATTTTTTTTTCTTTCTTTTTTTAAAATAAAATCAATACTTTTATTCAGCAAGGATGTGTAAAAATTGATAAAAAGTGTTAGTAAAGAAAATATATTATTAGAATATATATTATTAGAATTTTTTATTTTTATTTTGAATGAATGCAGTTCTTTTTAACCTTTTATTCATCAAATATATTAGACAGCAGAACTGTTTCCAACACTCATAATAAATCATAATATTATAATGATTTCTAAATGATCATGTGATAGACTGGATGTTACATGTGACACTGAAGGCTGGAGTAATGATGCTGAAAATTCAGCTTTGCATCACAGGAATAAATTATTTTTTTAAAGTATATTCAAATAGAAAACTATTATTTTAAGTTGTAAAAAAAGTTTCACATTATTACTGTTTTTCTGCATTTTTGATCAAATAAATGCAGGCTTGATGAGCAGAAGAAACTTCTTTCAAAAACATTAAAAATAGTAATGTTTCCAAACTTTTGGTCTGTACTGTATATGAATTTTTATGTACATTGCCCAGCAGAAATCAATTTAGAAACTGGACATATGAACTAAATGTCAGTGTAAGGCCTCACAGCTAACAATTGAAGAAAAGCACACGAGTTCAGTGTTAATAATTGATTCTGGAGATGGCGGTCTGCTGGGGTGTTGGGTGTGGGCCGCGGGCAGTGGAAAGGGCACCTGTTAACAGCTTGTTGCTGTGACACTGGCATTCACAGTAACAGATGTTTTGCCTGAACAAACAAAGAGCGAGCGTTTGTTGGGCTCTTCTCTGGAAGGCGAGAGCGGGGCTGAAATTTCCCCTGGCGCTGAGCTGCGGTTTTGGGGAGCATGTAAATGAGCCCCTGCAGTGCTCAAGCAGGAATGAAAGCAGCCGGAGATGAGGAGACATGGATACACGTTTGAGAGGGATGTTGGCTCGAGTGTTGTTTTTAAATGTCAAGATGACATCTGTGGAAGTAATTGTGCTCTTCAACCACTAACTGATGTCCAACATCACCTAACCACACTATGACAAGCACTGCTATTGTTTATTGTTTAGTCATTTGAAAAAAGAAAAAGAAAACCCTGACTGATTATAATTGGTTTTGATTGATCTTTTATAAAGATTTGTGAAGATGAATGAAAACATGACTAAAAAATCCCATTGACTTTCACTACAGTTCAAGAGTGTGGGGACGGTAGGATTTCTGAATGACCAAGGTTGCATTTATTTGATAAAAAATGCTGTAAAAATTGTGAAATATTATTACAATTTAAAATAATGTTTTTCAATATGGATATATAGTAAAATGTAATTTATTTCTGTGATCAAAGCTGTATTTTCAGCATCATTACTCCAGTCTTCAGTGTCACATGATCTTCAGAAATCATTCTAATATGCTGATTTGCTGCTCAAGAAACATTTCTGATTATTATCAATGTAGAAACCAGTTGTGCTGCTTCATATTTTTGTGGAAACCGTGATGCATTTTATTTTCCAGGATTCTTTGAAAAAAAAAAAACAGCATTTATTTGAAATAGAAAACTTTTGTAACATTCTAAATGTCTTTACTGTTACTTTTGATCAGTTTAATTAATCCTTGCTGAATAAAAATATAAATTTCTTTCTTTAAAAAACTAAAAACAAAAAACATACTCACCCCAAACTCTTGAACGGTAGTTTAGTTATGTTAGAAAGTCTCAATATGACTATAAAAGACTGAAATCGGTTGTGGTTTTATCTTCAAAACAGATTTCACTTTTTTTCAATCTTTTCTAAACGATCAGATTATTTTCAGATTATTTTCAAGATAACACGGCCAATTGAATTTAATCAACTAATAACTATAAATGTTGCATGTGTTGGATAATCAAGGCTTGTCGCAATCAACTTGTCGTCCAAAACATCCTCAATTGTGTGGAGTCTTTACAATTATTTTACTGCTCCCGATCGCATCAGAGCCTTCATGATCACACATGTTCACACATCTCACATCTTGATGGGACTGCCTCTGATGTGATCCCTGCGATAGCCGATGAGAGCGAGATGTTGCATGCTTCTATAGCTGAAACTTGGCAGTGGAGTATTGAGAGAGAATATCCCCCATATTGTTTTTTTCTCCTGTGTTTTTCACTGTACAACAGAACGAGTGCCAGGAGAGCCAGCTGACTGCGTTGATTGTGCTCCGTGTGTTTTTCTTCTTAAATCAAGCTTGATCTTGCGAGTCTCTGTGAGATCTCGTGTCACTGTGAAATCATTCCTACAACCAACAGGATCCTCTCTGTGAGCATTCAGATGATTATAAGGCTAAAAATCAGGTGAAACTGTCATGTCTGTGGTCTCCCACAGTTTTAACATTTGAAAATCGTCTGGTGTGTCCCAGGCCTTAGTATCACAAGTGCTGCTTTCCCTCCAAAGTGAATCGATCTCCCCATTCAAGGCATCTAAAGTAATTAAAGAGGCATCTAAAGAAATACCTTGTGTTTTGTGAAATGAATCTCAGGCCATGATGTTCTAAAGCCATGTTTTTCCAGAAATAGCTCAGCATGGCTGTGTTGAGGCTTGCTGTTGTATTGTGTGTGATGGCGTAAATCCTGCAGCACAGGCTCAAATCAATAATAGAGACGTGTGTTCATGTGTGGTTATGAGCGATGCTTAAGCTAATTCACACTCACAAACAAACGTTTATATATATGCAAACACAAAACCTTATTCATATTAACAAAATACGATTTGCAAATGCACAACCAAATATCCTTTCCAAAAATAGGATTCTAAAATGCAAAAGCAATTCACGAATATCCAAGCATGTTTGCATATTTCTGAATGTTTGTATTTTGAATGTGTATTTGCAAATTGTTGATTACTGTGAATGTATGTGCGTATTTGCAGACTTTCCTGCCAGGCACAGATTTACAAGTTTGTGTTTTTTGAACATTCTCTTTAGCCAATCAGATGATAGTTTGAATAAATAAAAATTAGCTTTTGTTTGTGAATGTGAATTAGCCTTCAGATTTTGGAATCAAATTTTAAAAAAATTATTTTGAGGCTCTTTTAGCTCCAGACTTGTGTGCTGAGAGAGAGTTTTGTTTGAGCGCTCTGAATCTACAGGAGTGCTTGTTATTGATATGTGTGGCACTGAGATGAGAGAGTAATGAGAAAATGGAAATTAATAACAAACTCCCCTTCATCTGTTCATTCTCATGATCACATATTCATACCTGCTTTCACTCCATACAGACTGAAGAAATAGTTCACTGGCAGTGAAAAGTTTGTCTATTTAATCGCCCTCGTGTTGCTTTTTATCTTCATGCATGCATTTGATCTTATTCAAATGCATGCATCTTATTTTCTTATAAAGTCATATGAATTGTTTGAGGAAGAGACTGACATTTGAGTCATTATTTGCTCATAAACTTTCAATATTGCTTCTCACTGTTAAAGCAATAGTTCACCCAAAAATGCAATCTTGCTGAAAATTTAAGATATAGATGAGTTTGTTTCTTCATCAGATTTGGAGAAATGTAGCATTCCATCACTTGCTCACCATTGGAGTGAATGGGTGCCGTCAGAATGAGAGTCCAAACATCTGATAAAAACATCACAATAATCCACACCACTCCAGTCCATCAGTTAACATTTGGAGAAGTGAAAAGCTGCATGTTTGTACAATTTTGAAAACAAAATGTTGAAACAAATTAATCATTTTGGCATTTTTAACATCATTTTGCACTGTTACCTTCTGGATTACCTCTCTTCCAGTTTAATATCTCTATTTGCATCTGTACTTATTTTTTTATTATGCCAAACCTTGTGAGCTGCTAAACAGCCTTTCGTTGTTTCAAAAACAATGACAATAAATCTATTCGAGCATGTAGTCAGAAGCACGTTTGAGTTCTGAATCATGACATTCCTTGTGATTCCCATTGTGTGCTTGTTCCAGTGAATGGCTGTGAATGAATGTGTTGCAGTCGCCGGTGTGTATCTGCGCAGATCCTGTAAGGTTTCAGCACGAGTCCTTTCAGCACTCTCAGAGCTGGCCGGTCCAGGCCCCTCCCCCGCCACTCAGGAGTTGATGACACGCTTGGGGTTCTTGCTGGGTGAAGGCATCCCGGGCTCCACGCGCATACCTATGGACGACAAGAATGATAAAAAGGTATTTTCCGCAGCCGCTGCCAGAGTGAGAGAGCGAGACGGTGAGACAGACGGGAGAAAACCTCAAGGATTAAAGCCGCGTGTTTGCCGTCTGTCAGTGTGAGACGCGATGAGGAGTGTGTCTGTGTGACCACAGTAAGTCATTCCCGTTCGCTGCCGAGTTGACGATCAGAAACTTGAGTCGTGTTAAATTGAGGTCTGCTCCAGAAATAGTTCAGTTTTGTCAGGGCTTCGGATGATGAGATAATTAAGCTGAGGCTGTGGTCTGAGTGCCTTCATGTGCAATGCTTTTGTTTAATAAATCATAATGCTTCGTTGCTCTGAGAGCCTGTGGGAATTGCATGAAGAGGGAAGCAACAATGTGTGTCTTTGAGAGTTGGTAATGATCTGCGTCGTGTGTTCTTGGACGACGTCGTCCAGTGGGATTCGGTGAAGGTCTTTAATCTGTTTCATCAGGCTGCTGTCTGGAAGTTTGTTTTAAAGGAACTTTCATCTGGTTTTGTGACCTTGACTGACTCACAGTCCAGCGATGACTCAGATGGGCTGCTGGTGTTTGGGGTCTGAGAGAAAACGATGTAAACAGTCTGCTTAATTCAGGCTGTTGAACAGTCAGTAACCTGATGGTATTTCATTTTATTTTGTCTAGACCTGTTATGTTATTCAAAAACGTGTTCAGAAATAAATTCACCTAGACAGTGAAATGAAAGCACCTCTGCTATGATGAACATGTTTTCAAAGTCTGAATTGAAATTAGGATATTTTTGTGGGTCTTAATGTCAAAAATGTCTATGTCTGAGTGTCAAAAAAATAATTAACATTTAAAAGCTGAAATACTTAAAAAAAAAAAAAGAAAAAAAAAAGGCAGAATTATTGGCATCATCATCATCATTATAAACAGTAGAATAATTGTCTATTTAAATGTGTAGTAATAATAATAACAGTTCAGCAGTTTTATATTCAGATATTAAAATGTAAATATCAGTGTGGTGTAATCAGCATGCAGGAAGCTATTTTGTTGTCATGTGACAAGAAACATTTTAATCAAGGACCGCTGTGGACCCTCAGGTTTGAATGTTGGGTCAATACATTTCTTAAAATGTTGATATTTTTTATTTTATTTTGAAGTCAAAAATGTCTAGTGGGTGTAAATTTCAAATAATTACCATTTAAAAGCTGAAATATTTAGTAGCACTAATATAATTATTTACAGTGAAGCAGTTTTATATTTAAATATAATAATAATAATAATAATAATAATAATAAAAATAATTAATAAATGTTTAAACTGGCAAGGTATCTGTTCTACATGGTAGGGCTGTCAAAATGACTGAAAAACTATATTCGAATTTTCTACTTAAATATTATCAAAATTCGAATTATATTTGAATTTAAAAGGCATCATTTCAGTTAGGGGAAAAAAAGCTCTTGGCTTGTCTCCTGAGGCCACAAGAGGGCACATCGAGCAAAATATTGTGCACGTTTCTTCAAGGCGTAATAAAATAACACGACTATCTTTGAAAAAAAAGTGCATAATGTTTATAAACTATACATAATTAATAAAGTTGCTTAAACAATTAGAAAAAAAAACAGCACCATGCATGTACAGTATGTATAGTTTAATACGAAGGACCGAAAACCAATCACAAAGAGTAGGATACTTTCTTCATTTAAAAACAATTACATTGACAATTACATTGTCATTGCATTTTGTGCACATTAGAATGTGGATTTTTTTTTTAATTCAACAAATATTTGAAATTAAAAAAAAAATTTGACAGTCCTACTACATGGACAACCTCAAGGTCTTCGGTAGAGACGAGAAGCAGCTCAGGCAGGTAATACACATTATCAAGACGTTCAGTGACGACGTCCAACTGGAGTTTGGACAAGACAAATGCACAACTGTTGTCAATAGGAGAGGTGTATGAGTCAATAGCCACAACATCCAGCTGAGCAGAGGTTCGTCCGTCAAGAACCTCGAGCAGGACAAAGTGTACGACGAAGGTGATGGTATTCAGCACAATGAAATGAAGAGTAAGATCACCAAGGAGTACTGCTGCTGAGTCCGTCTGGCACTTAGGAGCAAGCTCCATGCCAAGAACAAGATCAGCGCTATCAACAGTTTAGCAGTAGCTTCAGCGTGGTGGATTTGAGAGTAGAGGAGATCAGGAAGGTTAGAAAGACAAGGAAATTGCTAATGATGCACGGCAAAGCAGACACAGACAGATTGTACATCAAGAGATGTGACGGTGGCAGCAGGCTTAATTGAGCTGGAGTGTACGAACAACATCGCCATCGTCGGGCTTATCAAATACAGTACATTGAGCGAGATAGTGACAAGCTCATGAACAGTGTTGGGGGTAATGCATTACAAGTAACGCGAGTTCATAATCAGATTTTTTCAAGTAACTAGTAAAGTAATGCATTACTTTTTAATTTACAAGAAAATATCTGAGTTACTTTTCCTGAGTTACTGTTTCCCATGTATTGACTGACAGCTCTCCTGTCCTCATGTTGAGTGAAATCAGGAGTGAGTGCAGAGGCGTTGTGTGCGCTGTGTGAACATGATGTTACTGAAGCTCTAGACTTAATGTCAACATGCATTCACTCATCTTACTTGGACAAAAACTGACTCAAAATGAATAAAAACCATCAAATGCAAACTCAGGACATGACGCAAACATGTTAAATAACACAAATATCCTTTATGTATTTCATTCCAAGTATTAACCAGTATCTTTGCTGCTGACCTTTGATGATCAGTCATACTAATGAGCAAAAATGACTTTAGATTAGGGCTGCACAATTAATCGAATTTCTAATCGCGATTACAATTATGGATGCCACAATTACGTAATCATTCAAAGTGTTCATATTAATCGTTAACTCAAATCACTCAATCAAGTCCACTTATGTTATTCTGCGTGCTTAAGATGCGTTTTTTTTTTCTTTCTACATGTTATCTTAAGGGCTTTTTCCATTATTTTCATTTTAGTTTTAGTACAATATTATAATACCATTCATATTTTTACTTTTTTATAATTTAAAGAAGAAACCAATTGGATGTATAGTTGTCATTTGAGGCTTAAAACTATAGAAAAGCACTAAAAGTTTTTCAGTTAGAGTGTTTTCAGCTTGTTTATTTTCCTATAAAAATACGGCATGCAGTTGCATGGAACAATAGTATTAAACACCATTCAATGTGAATTGTGATAATCGTAATTAATAATTGCAATTACAATTTCAAGAGAATAACCGACAGTAATGATTTTATCATAATCGTGCAGCCCTACTTTAGATAAACATAACATTTGTGTTTAATTTTTGTTGTTGTTGTTGTTGTTTCTGAAGAGAGAAAAATGAGGCCAAGGCGGATGAGAAAAAGTAACGCAAAAGTAACGTAACGCATTACTTACCATAAAAAGTAACTAACGTAATTAATTACTCTTTTAGGAAGTAATGCAATATTGTAATGCATTATTTTTAAAAGTATCTTTCCCCAACACTGCTCATATATGGAACATTGTGAAGAAGCATGAAGCCAGCAAAACCAAGTATGCCCTGCCAAAGACGGCGAATGAGATCTGCAAACACTATGAAGGAATGAAGGATTTATATAGCACTATATGTGTGTGTATTGCTGTACACCCAAAGCACTTTTCAAATGATATGAGGAGTCAGGTGGAGAGGAGAGAAAGATAGAGCCAATTCTGTGGATGGGGATTATTAGGAGGCCATGATTGACAAGGGCCAGTGGGGAGAATTTGACCAGGACACCGGGGTTCCACCCCTACTCTCTATAAGAAGTGCCATGGGATTTTTAGTGACCACAGAGAGTCAGGACCTCGGTTTAACGTCTCTTCCGAAGGATGGTGCTTTTTGCAGTATAGTGTCCCCATCACTATACTGGGGCGTTAGGACCCACACAGACCACAGAGTTAGCAGCACCTAGTTTTCCCAGGAGGTCTCCCATCCAGTTACTGACCAGGATCAACCCTGCTTAGCTTCAGTGGGCAACCAGTCTTGGGCTACAGGGTGAGATGGCTGCTGCCATGGCCTTCCCAGGCAGGAGAATCATCCAGAGAGTGCTAAAACCGTGGGCGGAAAGCCGAGCTGGAGTTCCCTGGATGAAGGTCAAGCACTGAGAGAGAATATCGAATGAGATCAGATCGAGTGCGAAGGAGAAGTCTCTCCACGGCAAGTTCTTCAAATATGAGCCCTGCGATGCATGAAGAAAGATCCCCACCATTATCTGGACCAGATCCCAGGGAAGCCAAGTGCCTTCGAAGCACAGATCATGTATTGTGGGACCGCACACATCCTACACAAAGTACTGTCTTAGAGAGGAACTCCTAGGACTCTGGTTGAGTCCCAGATGGTGGCCGAGAGACTCTCGAGAGGGGAGAAATTGTAGAAATAATAATGATAATAATTATTGTTGTTATCTAAATTATCTAAATATTATCATTATTTATATATCATATTATTAAAATTAAGAACAATAAAACTGTTTTATATTTAAATATGAGCGTGGTATGATTAACATGCAGGAAGTCATTTTGTTGTCGTGACAAGAAAACCTTAAAACAAGAAATGACATGTCAAGACAGTAAGTTTCTAAAAATTAATTTTTGGGTCTTAAAGACAAAAATGTCTGAAAACCTTTACTGGAGATTAATTAATAAAGAAAAAATATTTTTTACATTTAAAAGCTGAAATACTTTACCATAATATTTAATGGTAAAAAAAAAAAAATATTTAATTAATTTATTATAATAACATAATTACTGACAATGAATCAGTTTTATATCTAAATATTAAAAATTAACATGCCATTAATTATAGAAAGCAGTTTTGTTGTAATGTGACAAGAAACATTTGAAACAGGAAATGACATTGAGAAGCACTGTAAACTCTTGTGACTCTACGCCATGTCAGTATGTTTATTGAGGTTTTGAATAAAGATGTTAATAGGTTGTTTTCTCTAGGTATTCTGTGAAGTTCAGGCTTGAGGCATTCAATTCAATTCAATTCAATTCAAGTTTATTTGTATAGCGCTTTTTACGATACAAATCATTACAAAGCAACTTTACAGAAAATTAAGTTTCTACAATATTTAGTAGTAGCTTATCAGTGGTGACTGTCATTTCATGTGCATATAGCAGAAATGTTCAGAAAATCAATAAAAAGACGTAAACAAACAGACGATTAACACTATTAACAGCAATTATGCAATCAAACTTATAGCAAAATGTGGTAGTTCTGTATGTTGTCTCTGGGTTAGCATCATCTGAGGTCCTCTGAGGGGCTGGCATCATCTCTTCTCAGGTGTTCTGGATGCAGACTGGAGCTTGTGTAAATCCTAGTTACCACGGGATGTAAATCCCGTGGCAAAGCAGAGAAACAAATAGAGACATAATTAGCGTAGCTGCTGTTCCAGCCAAGTAAAATTAATTCGTTTAACCCAAGCTAAAGAATAGCTTGGCATTGGAAAAGCTAAAGGCATGTGAAGAGTCTTTGGATGAGGTTCCGGTGGCATGTCAAGGCTTTTTGCCTCATTAGTTGTTTATTTCTGCTGGGGGGTTTTATTTGAATGAAGAGAAACACCAGACTCTGGCATTGATTTAGCTGTTGTGCATTAAACTCAACATTGGCGTTACAATCCTTTTCTCTCTCCCCTTGATCTAATCCAGATAACAGTGTTTCGATTATTTCTGCTGAAGCACATCAGCGTGTCTCTCTGTTGTCTCTCTGCAGTGTCCAGTAATAAATCAGGGAATCAGTCCATGTTCTACTCTGACCAGCAGCACGGCGTCTCCATGTACGGACAGTCCCTGCTCCACCTTAAACAGTAACAGTGGCCGTCCGGTCTGTGGAAGCATCATCAGCCCCAGCTCCACCCTTGAGAGCAAAGACAGCGGTATTATCGGTGAGACACACACACACACACACACAAGCTCAAAATCAACATCTTCCCCACAAATCCTCATTAGCATAATGACAGAGAATCTCAGTACTGTAAAATCTAGTTAAAGTGTTAGTTCACCCAAAAATGAAAATTAGGCCATAAATTACTCACCCTCAAGGTATCCTAGGTGTATGTGACTTTCTTCTTTCAGACAAATCCAGTCAGAGTTATATTAAAAATTGTCTTTGATCTTTCAAGCTGTTTAATGGCAGTCAGCGGGTGTTGCAGTGCTTCAGTCCAAAAGGAGTGAAATAAAAAGCGCCCATCCATAGTAAAAACTATCTCACATGGCTCCGGGGTGAACAAAGGCCTCCTGTAGTGAATTGATGCGTTTTTATAAGAAAAATATCCATATTCAAAATGTAATAATCACTTTAATGTAGCTTGCGCCAACAGTTGTACACTGAAGTAGCTCCGGGAGGATGAACGTAAGATGTCGGAGTTGCGCATGCTCTGTTGAGTCTCGTGAAAACCAACATTTGTTTACAGGATCAAAGGTAGCAAAGTTTCCTCACTTTATATTAAGGATGGGTGCTTTTTATGTCACTTCTTTTGGACTGATGCACTGCAACACACACTGACTGCCATAAAACAGCTTGAAAGTTCAAAGACAATTTTTAATATAACTCTGACTGGATTTGTCTGAAAGAAGAAAGTCATATACGCATAGGATGCCTTGAGGGTGAGTAATTTATGGCCTAATTTTCATTTTTAGGTGAACTAACCCTTTAAAAGACCATCTTCCAGTCTGGACCAGGGCTATTATAGTTAACTCAAACTGAAACTAAAACCATAAAAAAGGTTTAAATTTCTTGAAATAAAATATAAAAAAACCTTTTAAATTTTACTAGTTCCCAAGTCAACATTTCTAATTTTTATTTAGTTTAACTTGAAAATAACTAAAACTGAAAAATGTATAGATCAAATCAAATCTCTTTATTGTCATACATTGTGTACACAAGTGTAACGATGGTGAAATTCTTAGGTACAAGACTCAAGAGGTTAATGTTATGTATTAACATATACATAAATAACAATATGCACATTTCACACAATATACACATTTTTCACAGTATACAATAGACAATTGTACGCAATATACAATATATAGTAAATAATAGAATTTCTATATTGCAGACATATCAAAAACACAATAAATTACTAAAACTTTAAAATGAAAATGGAAAATATGCAAATAAAATATTTATAAAAAACTAAATATTTCTGAAAGCTATTATAGTCATTCACTGATACTAAAGTAACACTGGTCTTGACACAGTATTTTATTAATATTATTTCATTAAAATCAAAGTAATTTAGTCCAAAAATACTGCCATTATACATATACTTACAATTTTATTACATACTGTACAATATTTTTTAAATAAACTAATATAAAGTAATAAATATATGAAGTAAATGTCTTTATTTTTCCATTGAAACAATGCAAATGAGCATTAAAGGCTGGTAGCCCTAGTTTCTGAGAAAATTCAATTTCCTTGAATGTTCTTGTCCTCCTGTCATTCAGAAATAATGTAATAATTAAAAAATGATTAATAACAATTTTTATTTACTTATTATTTTAGTATAATTAATAACAGTGAAGCATTTTTATATTTAAAATATCAATTTTCAAATATCAGCATGTTGTTTTAAAAGTAATAATAATAATAACAACAATAATAATGATAATCAGAAATAATATTTCTGAAAATCTTATAAATTATATTAGATTTTAGTATATCATATTTTCACATTTTGCAAAATGAATATATATACATATATGTGTGTGAGTGTATTTTTTTTTCTTTTTTTTTTTGTGAAGTAAAAATGTTAGTATGCATCATGGTAGTATTTGTTTTTTCTACATTTAATTAATAAAAAAAAAATTTAAAAAGTGGGGAAAATATGCTTATATATAGATTTTCAGCATCATATGACCGGAGCATTTCTATGTCACCCAATAACTGAAAAGCTGGCCCTCCATCACCAGTTTTGGATCTTCATCGCCCCATTAAAACCCCATCCCATCATCCTGTGCTCCACAAGCTCGTGAGCGAGCTGAAATCACAGCTCATGTGGGCCTGCAGATCCAAACATGGGGGGTTTCGCAGGGCGAGGTGTTGATGCAGCTTGGCCGCTTCAGAAAGTCAGTTTTGAGCTCTGCACTGCATTTTTTCATTTACTGATACAAAGATTCAACATTTCTCTATGAATTATGCACCATACAGGCTGGCAGTCCTAGTTTCTGAGAAAATATGTGAGAATATGTGTTATTACCACAAAGTTGGAGTTAGAAAGGGGAGTCTGACCCTGAATTATAGCCAGTTTTTAATCACATTTGGTTTGCGAGGAGTTTATTTTGTCCTTTAGCTGTAGAAGCATGAGCATAAGAAGCATGACGAATTTCTGTGTAAATTTTGTAAAAATCCATCCTTGCAAGAATTGATTTGTGAACGGGTTAAACAGAAATGGGTTCTGCTGGTGTTTGATGCATTAGGCCTGTTGTCGATGTCATTTGCTCTTTACACAGAGTTTTAGGATGAGAGAAAGAAGCAGACTTGCTGAAAAAAATTCAGTAAAATGTATGGCCAGAATTTTACCGTAAAAAATACGGTAGCAGCATTTAAAATATGTATTTCATTGATTCAACTGATTTAATGTTAATATAATGAGTTCTGAAATCTGTCTTTCACCATTAACCAGTTAATAGGTTTTTACTGTAGCATTTTTACAGTCTTTTACCGTTAAAATCACAATAATTTTTTACAGCAGGGAACATGTTGCCTTGATGTAGAGGAGCGTGTTTGGCCTGTGTGACCCACTCAGGAAGTTTGTGAAGAATCTGCAGAAAGAAAAGGAAAACATTCAGTTCAGAAAGAGTGTAATGCTGCTGTGAACAGCTGTTTAGATGCAGTCATTGAGAGACACGTGTGTGCACGGATACAGTGAGCTCGGCACATCTGACACCACACTGAACATCTGGCTGCTTCTCTTTTATTTAAACCCGGAAAGAAACAGCGTTAGAGGATTTTTAAACATTTAAACAATGAAGAAGAAATGTTTAAACGGGTTCTTATAGTCATGGGAACCCAAGATTGTTTTATTGATTGATTGATTTGTTTATTTAGTGCATATTATTTTTTCTACTTTATTTTTTCTTTATTAATTTTCTGTAAAATAATTTTTAAAAGTTGAAATTTGTAAAGAATAGTCAAATAATTTCCAGCCATTCAAAAAATTATTTCCAGCAGTCCAAGATGTTGCTCCGTTTATTCTAGTTATTTATATATTTATTTACTCACCCAACATGTAAGTTTGTGAAAAATCATAAAAAATATGTTCCAGCAATTTCAGTCCTGAAGATTCATTGTTCCCTAGTTCTATTTGTGAGTAAATGAGTGTCTTCGCTCGTGTGGCTTTGTAGAGATGGTCAGATGTTCTTGATGCTCTTTGGATCATCTGAAATCATGCTGGAGAACATGATCATCAGGTTTAGCTCATACAGCTCCAGTGCTGCTGTCATTACAGCAGAAGAGACCAAATACTGACACATTTGTCACTCAAAATGGAGATCATCTCATTTATAATGCAGAGATGAATGCAATACAGAAGCATCTTCACACTGTAAGCATGTGTGAGTGCTGACACATGACACATGCAGCTGTTGTCATGCGTGTTATTTAGTAATAAACTTAGGAGCTGAAACTGAACGCAGAGATTCATCCGCCCCCCTCAGATCAGTGAACAAACACACATGCATGAATGCACACACTCTCACATGTCTCATGTTGGTGTATTTTGTCTGTTCATTGTTTGTTTATTTATTGTTTAATTCAAATAAAAAAGCCAGAGTTATAAGCAGTTATATGTGTATATATATATATATATATATATATATATATATATATATATATGATAATTTGTTTGTTTTGTTTGCTTTTTGATAATTATTTATTAAGTATGAATGGCTGCCATGACAAGATATATCCATATACACAAATCTATATACCATTAAAATTATTAATATTTTTTGTTTTTACAGTATGTCTATATAATTTTTATTAATTTTATTTCAGTTTTAGTTGTATTAGTAAGTAGACTACAGTTAAACTAGCTGAAATAATTAAAATATTAATGAAAAATTGTGTATATATATATATATATATATATATATATATAATATATATATATATATATATATATATATATATATATACACATATACACACACACACACACACACATACAGTGTTTTTTTTTGTTATTTTTAATAGTGTTATTAATAGTTAATTTAGTACATAAATTAAAGGTAAAATACATGAGAAACCAGCTGTTTATCATATATATATATATATATATGTATGTATGTGTGTGTGTGTATGTATGTATGTATGTGTATATATATATACAGTATATATGATATTTATTTATTTAATCTGCTTTTGCTGTATAATTTATAGCATGGACTTCATGACTTCATGTCAAGAATAAATCCAAAATAGAGAGTATATGTTGTGTCTCTAACTAGTCAGGATGGTAAAAGACTTGTGACATTGTTTGTCAGAAATGTAGTCTGCACTGTTGATTTGAATTGAATAGAATCCATTTAAATGAATGAATCAGAATCATATGCACACAGAGTGTCAGTAATATAGTTTCCTCTCGTCCAGCCACCATCACCAGCTCATCAGAGAATGACGAGCGCAGCGGCTCCAGCCTGGAGTGGGGTAAAGAGGGCAGCATAAGGAGCTGTGCTCAGCATGTGCGGCCAGACACGTGCTCTCCGGTGGCCGAGGAGGAAGCGTCAGCGTCCGGGACAGGGGTACGGAGCATCTCCACAGCTAAGAAGACTTCAGGAGCCACAGGGTCTGAGGGCCCCGTCCTGTATCCCATGCAGAACTCATCCAGTCTGATGATGCCTCGGCCGAACTCAGTGGCAGGTGAGAGCAAGCAATGCATTTAGCAGCAGAACTCAAAGCATCAGGGTCGCCCTGGGAATCCTGAGGCGGTGGCTTTTTTATCTATTATTATTATTATTATTATTACTGATCATTTTATTTTGAGGTGAAATGTGTCCATTAAGTGTTGTTGATGGGTTTCGTGATCATGATTTTGAAGATTTGATTTTGTGTGGTGTTTGGATGAATATGAGGCTTGCTCTTCTCTCAGAAGCTGATGGTTGAGATGGACGCTGATGTTTTGAAGTCTGCAGAAGCTGTTGAGGTGTTTGTGAGAGAGATGAATGTGTGTGTTGGTTCTGGATTATTGTGATGCGTGTGTAAGTTGTGCAAGGTAAAGTGCAGAAACGCTTCTCATAAAAAGCCGTCAGTCATTAAACTAAGCAAGCTGACGTGAAACAATAAAAACCGGTTGGCACCATAAAGCATGTGCGGTTGTCAAGGTTAGAGTATGTTTTCTTTAGACTGTGTGTGTGTGTGTGTGTTTCTTCACATTTTCATTTCGTACACCTGCTTGCTTTTACTCATTTCACACCCTGTTTGGCCTCGATGAATAAAGTATTAATCTTTACCGAGCGTTTGATAGATCTGTAACTTCACTGCTGTCACAGCTGCTGATGTGGTGTTACCGCACACACTCACAAAATACAGCTACAGATGGGAACCGAGGACTTTTATGATTCTGGTTCCAATTTATAGTCTGCTTAATGATTCTAATACTGCAATATCTCCATTAATGATTCTTTTATTCCAAAAAAATTAAACAAAAATTTGGTTGCTTAATTTAATTTAATGTATTATTAATTTAAAGAAGTATTTGTTTCTTCAGTTTGTTAAAAAGTAAGCTTTCCTCTAAAAAAAACTGGTTGTATAATTTATTATAATTTAATTTGATTTAATTATTTTTTTTTATTTTTAATTAATTTAAAGAAGTATTTATTTCTTTAATTTATGTTAAAAAGTAAACTTTCCTCTAAAAAAGTTGGTTGTATAATTTATTATAATTTAATTTAATTTAATTTTTTATTTTTAATTAATTTAAAGAAGTATTCATTTAATTTGTTAAAAAGTAAGCTTTCCTCTAAAAAAAATTGGTTGTATAATTTATTATAATTTTATTTTATTTTATTTTTATTTTTTATTAATTTAAAAAAGTATTTATTTCTTTAATTTATAAATTGGTTGCAGATTTGTTTTTTTTAATGTAATTTTATTTTATTTTAATTACCATCAAAGCTCTCCTCTAAAAATAAACAAAAATGAATAAATAAATAAATACATTTATTTTAATTTATTTTTAAAAGTACCATCAAAGCTCTCTTCTGAATGTTTATCTTGTCATACGAACAACCTTTCTGATGCCATATTGATTTAAGTCTTAAGTACATAATCGTTTTGAATGGGTTATTTAGATTGAGTGAAGAACCACTCTGAATGATTCAGTCAGTGAATGAATCATTAGATCGATTCAAATGGCACTCAGCATTGATTTATTGTAGATTCAGTGCTGCAGTAAACACTGTCTGAGTATTATAATAAGCCATTCTGTCTGTGCAAGAACGCAGACATTCAAGAACATCTTTCAGTACAAGTATTTATTCTGAATAAGAATTGGTTGATCTAATGTACAGTCCTCATTCACTCATTCATTCAAATATTTCCTAAACTCTCTCTGTCCAGCTGATTTAAGTGCATGGCGTTCGTTCTCTTATCATCCAGTCATAAAGCTTTGTCTCCTGGCGTGATGATGTCATAGTTCTGCTGCATTGGTGTTGGTTTTTGTGGAGCAGATGGGAAGGACAGGCAAAGACAGCATCATTAGGTGATGCTCTCAGAGGACAGGTACGGGACGCAGTGTCTCACAGTCTCCATGCGCTTCGGACACTTTGGACGTGTGCTGAGTTTATGTAAATGGACCCGAGAGTGAGACACACTCAACGGGACGCTCACTGTGTTCTAAAATAGCATGATAGAGCACTTTTCCAAACATGCATGTAGTAAAATATACATTATTCTACTCGCAGGGAAAAAATATTCATATAATGTTGACTCGTGTCAATCCTGCTGCTGCTAAGCTGCAGAAATCTCAAATATGTTACAGGATGTGTATATAAATGTTCATCTTACAAATTTTAAAGTAAAAGCATAAAACAAAGAACTTTATATATTCTGAAGCAAATGTGCGTATGTCTGCAAAACACATCTCTCTAATGTAGAGCTGGGCAATTTGTTGAACCAGTTAAACAGTTAATGAATCAACCTAAGTGATTCATTTGTGAACAAACTATTATTTTTTTGTTGATTCTTTTCAATTAATTAGCTGATCCAGTTTCTAAATCATTCCTCGGTGATTCATTTCTGAATGAACTGTTCTTTTGAATTGATTCTTTTCAAATAATCAACGCAGTTAGCTAATCAACCTAAATGATTCGAAGTTGAACAAGTTGTTCCTTTCAGTTGTTTGAATCAGGTAACAAATCAAATAAGTGATTCATTAACCAATTGGTCTGAATCAATATTTTGTCCTCTATATGTTGCTTATATTTGGAGTCACAAGCCATAGTGGTATCTGGTTTGTGAACGAATGATTCTTTTGTTTGAACCAGGTAACAAATCAGCTTAAGTGATTCATTTGTTAACAGATTGTTCTGTTGAGTTGAATTGGTTGAACCAAGTAACAATTCCCTGGAAGTTCTTACATTCCATCCACACTGTATTTTAATTATCGATCTATCCACTTTAATCACATTTGGAGTTTGACAACATCCAGTTTGGAACAACATTATCCATTTTTGTGATCTGTTTCTTTAAGTGTTGTGGAGTAAATGGTGCTGTCAGTGGAGATGCTGCTGCTTTAGTCTTCAGAGTCTGTCTGGGATTCTCAACCTAATAATCATTCCATTTAATTTCTGAGACCAAACTTCATTTGTGTCCAGGCAACCGATCCATTTACTGGACAGCTCATTAAGACCACACTGAACTCTCTCTCTCTCGCTCCCGTAGAAAACAAAGACCCCATTTTAACCGCTCACATATTAGAATGAGTCACAGATCTCACCCGTGTCAATCCTGCTGCTGCTGCTGAGCAGCATAAATCTCAGATATGCTGCAGCATGTGCAGATTTTTTTTTTTTAAATGATTTTTCATCTTACAGGTGAGAACCTGAGTTATAAGTATGAGTCTCTAATGTAAAGTTGAGCGATATATTCATACTTCTCTGCTTCTGCTGTCATTTTTGTCTTTCAGCTCAAGCTAATTTGAAAAGAATCTTGCTGTGCAAGTTAGTTAATGAATTAAGCTGTCAGCATTTAGTAGCCGTTGACAGGTACCAGTTTATTACCTGAATAATAGCACATCTGGTTTGCATCTCGCTCTTGAGACGGAAGCTTTTTACTGCCACAATCATGCAATAATGCGTGTTAAGTGCACGTGCTGTATATTGACTAAACATTCCCATCTGCCTTTGTGTGCTTGTGTGGAGTTCGTTTATAGCTTTAGAAAGAGTTTATTGTCTCTGATTGAAGCTTCAGTAGCAGAAACAGTTCTGGAGTTGGTAAGATTGATTCAGTTCTGTGAGTCAGTTCAAAACTGTCCATTTGAACGAATCAGTGACTGATTGAAGATCTGCTGTTCGGTAATTATGATTATTTCTGAGCCATTTTAGATCATAAGACTGAAGAATTTTAGGATAGCAAGATTTTTAATGTTTTTAAAAGAAGTCTCTTCTGCTCACTAAGGTTGCATTTATTTGATGAAAAATGCAGTAAAAACGGTAATATTGTGAAATATTTTCTATGTAAATATATTGTAAAATGTAATTTATTCTTTTTGTATGTAATTAAAATTTTAATTTTTTTTTGTTTTGTCTTAGGTGTATTTTGATCATTATTAATTCATTCTAATATATCAATGTTAAAAAACAATTAATATTTTTGTGGAAACATTTTTATTTTTTTCAGGATTATTTGATGAACGGAAAGTTGAAAGAATAGCATTTATTTGAAATTGTCATTTTTGATCAATTTAATGCATCCTAAGGAAAATCAAAAGTTTACTTAGAGAAAAGCCCAAGTTTAATATTTAGCATCTGGTGTTAAAACCCTGTAACTTCACATATGAGCACTACTTGATTAGTTATTCTTGCTTTTGCAAACAGCGCTAATGAGCTTAAACAGCGAATACACACACCAACTGGCGGCGCTACATGAGTTTAATTAGACTCGAGAAAGCAAAGAGCTCGAGCTAATTAAGCTGATTTGCTTTTTAATATGTGGAAAATGAAAAACAAAATCTTTTACAGGATGAGCACACGGCAGCTGGACATGCAGTCAGATAACGGCGTGCTCGGTGTCGTGTCCAGTCTTGCTAGGAGGTCTTTTGACTTCGTTCGATCGCCCTCTTAATGCCTGTAAGCCTCCAAAAATAACGGACATAAATCTATAATTGTATTATCGCGCAGCAGGGCACGTCTGCAGAACGTCTCCCCTCACCTTCTGCACGCCAAGTGTGCTTAACGTCTGCAATACAAGCACTGAAGCAGCAGACATGATAGCATGCGTGTTCAAAAGTGAAAAAATAGTGCTGATGGAAATTAGGAATATTTCGTGCAGATCTTTCCATACATGACAAATTATAGTTTTTTTAAAGCTCAGAAAAGTATCTAAACATATACAGGAATGGGAAAAGAAACATCTAAAATGTCTCTCTTCATGCTTTTTCGTCAAGTACCTCTTTAAGCCTGAGTAGAAAAAGTAAAGTCACATCTATTTATATAGTATGACGCTATGGAGTATGAACGAAATTATACTGTATATATTGTGGCTACAAAGTAAGATTTTTTGTTTCCTTTGTTTTTGTAAATCATGGCCAAATTGTACTCATATGTGACCATGGACCACAAAACCTTCTTAAGTGTCAATTTTTTTAAATTGAGATTTATACATCATCTGAAAGCTGAATAAATAATCTTTCCTTTGATGAACGGTTTGTTAGATCTGACAATATTTGGTCGAGATACAACTAACTGAAAATCTGGAATCTGAGGGTGCAAAAAAATCAAACTATTGAGAAAATCGCCTTTAAAGTTGTCCAAATGAATTCTTAACAATGCATATTACAAAATAAAAATTAAGTTTTGATTTATTTACGGTAAGAAATTTACAAAATATCTTCATGGAACATTATCTTTACATAATATCCTAATGATTTTTGGCATAAAAAAAAAATCTATCATTTTGACCCATACAGTGTATTTTTGTCTATTGCTCAAGACTGGTTTTGTGCTCCAGGGTCACATTTGTTTACTCGTTTTAGTATATTGTGGCCTTATACCAATTCATTCCCTCGGTTTAGTAAATCATGGGTTAGTACTAATTAGTTCCCTCATTTTAATTAACTGAAAAAAGGAAGTTTTTTCAACACTGTTAACTTGCCGTTCAAGATGGATTTCGGAATCGATAATTACTCCCAAAATTCCTCACATAACCACAGAAATCATTAGGGAATGATCCATGGCTTTTAACCATATCTTTCTCAAACTGTTTGTTAACAAATATAATAAACTCAGTCTGGTCTTCATTTAATTGTAGGAAAATAACATCAATAAATGTGCTTTTACAGGGAGCCAAGAGAAGTGATGTAGACCAATACTGTACATATTAAAATATCTGCAGACAGAGACGTGGGCGAAAAGAGGCTCCTGGACAACAAGTGTCTCTGCTACAGTGTTTCATTTGCACAGAACCAAAGACTGAATCTTAAGTGTACTTGATCACTTCACCAGTTAAAGCAGCGCTGTGTATCTGATGTACAACACGACTGCATATTGATAGCCCATCTGTTTTTAAAACCTGAATATCTCTGCATCTGCATGCATGTGTGTGTTTGAGCTCCAGTGCAGATGGCTGATACCCAGAGAATCGTTCCTCAGTGGCAGAGCTAAACCTCGCTGAGAGAGAAATCTAATCAGACCAGCTTTAGCAGCAGACTGCCCCGTGACCAGCTCCACAGATTACGTCCTATTCCCCCGCTTCCGCCGAGTAATCTGCTGTCTGTTTACTTAAAGGAGCCCACCGATGAATATGCATGGCTTGAATATTCATGAGGTCAGATGAGTGGGCCTTTTGAACCGGGTGATGTTAATTAACACGCTTGATTCATGTTGAGACGCGGGGTCAGATGCTCCTTCACTGCACCGTTGGGATGACGCTAATCGATCTTACAAACACACAGTCAGACCCTCAGGACTCAGTGTTGTGATTCGGCATTATTCATGAGAGCTGTTGACAAACGAACATCACATGAGTGAAGCTTTTGGCATGTTAGAATTGGCTTTAGTTCAGTAATAGAAACTGTGTGTCTGTAAACGTGTATAGACACTTGCAATCTGATGCATGTCTGGCTCTGCAACACAAACCTTCTCCAAATTACAGCCAATGTGACCTTTTATAAGTGAAGATGTCTAAATATCTTTTAGAGCACAGAAACACAGACAGAGAGTTAGGAAAGTGTGAGTGGTGACATTAAATATGACAATATGAAGGTGAAAACCACACAGATGCACAGAGCTGTAGAATGACACTCGCTTAAACAAACCGTGAGATGAGCTATGCAGAGCGCTTCATAAGAAACATCCTGACAGGTTATGATGGATGTTTTAAAGTGGGAGTGGGAGGCAAAAGATAATGATATTATAAAATAATAAGTGCCACATTAATGCTGCCCACAAACACACAAACGTGGGAGAAGATCAAAAAAACATTCAGGGTCACATTTCAACTGGAATTCCAAATATAAAACAGTCTATTTTAGAACCATTAAGATTTGTTTGATAAAATAAATAAGGAGAAATTTAATGATTATGAGATGTAATTTATTTAGCTATGTTTCCCACGTCTACTAAAACTAAAGCAAAATACATACATACATACATACATGGATAAATACATAATTAAATAAGTGGCACATACACACCATGCTGGTTTCATCTGGCCAGAGGAGAACCGGACCCCCGACTGAGCCTGGTTTCTCCGAAGTTTTTTTTTCTAAATTTCTGATGGAGTTTTGGTTCCTTGCCACTGCTGCCTCTGGCTTGCATATACCGCGTTTCCACCGGAATTACCTGGAACAATTGTACCAGGAACTTTTTTCGCAGGATCTTTTTTCCCCCCAGACCTGTTGCTTTCTGTGTTTCCACCGCGGTCAAAAGTACCATGAAAATTTAGCAAATAGTCTGGTGACGAAGGTCTGCGCGTGTTTCTCAATACAAAGTACCTAAATTTCGGACTGGCATCCTCGGTAGTTCGGACTTCACGAGTTTGTCTCAGGAGTGTGATCTCCCGTGGACAGGATGACGCAAATCCGGTAATTCTGCAAACAGCAGCGTACTTGATAACATCAGTCAGCTCGCCTTGGATACTGCAATATTCCTCACTGTATATTTACAATAAGAGAAATATGATATCAAACACCACTGCCTCCTTTCGTTTTTATTTAAACATATTAATAGCCGCAGAAATGTAGTTCAGGGAAATGTGTAGGCCTATATAGCCTACATTACAATGAAACGAAATATATCAAACATTATTGCCTCTTTTTATTTTCATTTTTACATATTAATAGATTCATTGAATAAAGACCAAAGATTACCCGTTTGATTTACCCCAAACAAATTATATTTTATGTTTAACCACTAAGGAGACATCAGAGCCAGCGGCAAATGTCAGAAGGACTAGCCGAGGTGAGACTGCTCTCGGTGGATACATGATCACTGATCGTCTCCGAAATCGGAACACATTTTTAAATAGGCACTGTCTTTATAAATAAACCACATGTTTGAGCTTTAAACAACTACATTCTCGCCTGAAAAACTACATTTCATGACACGATAACAGTAATATTTTGAAAATTATCGAATAAATGGTGGTTGAAATCACAGTGCTGCGTGAACTCAACCAATCAGCATGTTCAGCGCCCAAGTCCCGCCCCCGAAAGTTCCGGAACTTTGAAAAAGTACTACCTCGCCAGCAGGGCCTTTCTGAGGGGCATTTTTTTTTACCCAGAACTTTATTTAGATCCTGGTTCCTGTGGTGGAAACACACGGAGTACCAGCCCATAGTCCCTAGTTCCTGGGTAAAGTTCCTGCGGTGGAAATAGGGCATTAGTTGGGGACGCTTAATTTCTGCCAATTTTATTTGAACTGAGCTCATGATGGCATCACTGAATCAATGTGGAACTGACTTTAACTGATTAACGGACTGTTTTCTATTGTCCTCTTGCATTATCAGCACACTATTTCCCTGTTTAACACTGTAAAGATGCTTTGACACAATCTGTATTGTATAAAGCGCTATATACATAAAGGTGACTTGACATGCTGCCCACAAAAATATTAAAAAAAAATTAAAAAAATAAACAGAATTAAAAATTAAAAAAAGATAATTCCTAAAAGAATACATCTATTTTAGAATAAAATAAAATAAATCATATAAATCATATAAAATATAATAATAAAAATCATATAAATATTGAGGTAACTATTGAAAATAGGCTGACTAATTTTAGTGCAATTAAAGCAGAAGAGGCAGCAGCTCAGTCGAGCTGAACACAAGCAGTCACAGCTGAAGACACCAGTGATTCCAGATGCACCGTCACCAGAGCGAACGCGTCTCACTGAATCCTCCAGCTGTCAGGAAAGAGGAAAGCAGTAAACAATGTAAATGTGCATGGCACGTGTCACTTGCTGGGACAGCAGCCAGAGCCACAGAGTGAAACATTTACCCAAAAAGGGCACCTGGAGTCCAGCATGAGAAGTGCTTGAGCACCGTTAACAACTGAACTGAGACAAAACTGAGACATTCAGTCATTTAAATTCTTAATTTGAATTACACTTGAGCAACAAACAGAATGCTGAACTGTAATTTGAATTTATACGTAAGCAAGTAGAGTTAAAATAAAAGTCAATTAGTAGTTTAAAAAATACGTCATTTATCAGAGTGAATTATGAATTCATAAACTATATATATATATAAACAATTATTAATTATTATAATATGTTTTAATCCTAATTATAATTATATATCCAAATTTATTTATATATATTGCTATTTATATATACATGCATATATTGTATATTTTAAGTGTGTGTATGTATACAAGGCATGGGCCGGTGTGAGATTTTGACGGTATGATAACCTTAACCAAAAATAACACGGTATCACGATATTGTTGTTATTTGTAAACGACTGGGTAAAAAAAATTTTTTTTTCTTTTCTGCTGGACACAATATATTTTGTTTTTTAACAACATACAGAATATTAGAAACAGTAGAATTAGTTAATTTTTTTTTTATTTGTTTCCTAAAAAGAAAAAAATAAAGACTGGCATCTTTATTTAACCTAAATCTGTAACTAGAGTTATTTAATTTTAGTTACATAATTCATATACATATCATTTATATCATTTCATATAATTTAGTTATATAATAATAATCATACACAAAATTTGATTTAATAATAACCCAATTTAAAGCAAATACAGAATGTTCTGACAAGCTTTGTGAAATTATACTACATGCCAGAACGAAACAAACAGCAGAAGCTCTGAATGAGATGCATATTCACTCTCTGACAGCAGGAGGCGCCTCTGGAACACCAGATACAGCGTTTCCTTGGTTACCGCTGTAAACAAAGATATGCTGCTGAAACACTGCTTTAATATGAACTAACATTATACAGAGACGAGATGAAAAGAAAATACCACGTAAACTTTTCAGAAGACAGTCAGCACCCCTCAGAAACACATTCATATAAACCCCCAAATCAGTATTGAGGATTTTCTTCCAACAGTTCGTGCATCATGAACAGTGAGTGATCTGCCTGCTACAGTATTTTTCTCTGTGCGTCCGTCTTCAGCATCTCTTGTCTGTGTTAACAGGCGTTAACAGACTTTATATTTTCACATAAATTACATTTTGGAAAATTATTGCAATGCAACGCAGTTTGTGCAAGTCCAGAACAGAGAGTTGCAATAAGGCAAAAAACGGCGGGTTTGCCGATCGCGTATTCGACATCCGTGCACCATCAGCATTACGTTATTTTCGTCATCAAGAGGGCTCGCTCTCTCGCACCAACAGGAGGAGGAGGGTCAGTGTCACTCTCTACACTGCACTCAGCCTGAGGGATTCCTACTCTTTCAGTCTTTGAGGAGACACGGAAAGCAGCGCATACCGCAGGAACGGTATAATGGAAAATATTAGTGGTTTTGAAACCGTGACATTTTCAAATCACGGTGTACCTTGGAACCGATAATCGGCCCATGCCTAATGCGCATACACACAAATATATGTATAAAATATAATTGTATTATTGCATAATTAATAACTATACTTGTATATGTAAATAAATAATACATAATAAATAACAAGCAATACAGAGCTGTATGGCAACAATTATTTTGGCAATTAGTTTTGACAGTGCTGAAAAATACTTTAGAAAAATAAGTTGTTGTTTGTTACTAAAACATTTCCTCTGTTGTGTGACTGTGTTGAATTTCTTTAAATTGTAATTCAGGAAATTCCTTTTCTTGTCATTCCAATTCAACATCCTATGCGACGTGACCAGTTCAATTCAAATTCACACTCATAGATTGAACAGGAGCCGGTTGTTGAACGGTGAATTGTGGCCAGCGCATGTGTCTCTGCCGAATCTCCCAAGACCACGGTGCAAAGAAGAGGAACGGCAGAATTTCATCTCTCACCGGAACACCATCTGAAACATCTGCCTTCATCTTCTGAGACAGAGAAGAGAGTGTAAAAGTGAAAGAGAAGGGCAGAAATGAAAGGACATAGATGTTTACTAACTGCTGCTTCATATCGATAGCAGGCCTGTGAGGAGAAAGAGAGAAGAGAGAAGGGTTTGATATCTGAAAACCCCTGCAAACCCTCCTCCGCTTTACACTGCAGCTCGCTCAGTTGGGATTTAAAAGACAATTCACATTCAATAATATCATCACACTATCTAATGCACATACACTTCACTGCATTCATTCCTTCCCCTGTTTTAGCTCCAGAAATAGAGCTCCATAAAGAAAAAGCTCCCTTTTTCATTTGTTCCCTCGTTTAGTAAATTGTGGCCGTGTTGTAGTAATTAATTCCCTAGTTTTGATTTAAGGAAATTGTCCAAACTGAAAACTATTCTCTCAAACAAGGACTTGGAGACTGTTATACATGCTTTTATTTCAACGTGGTTGGATTATTGTAATGCCTTATATTTAGTAGAATTCGTGAATGTCTGGTTATGTCTTCATGGTGTTCAGAATGCTGCAGTGAGACTTTTAACAAAGACTAGAAAGAGGGATCCCATAACACCTGTGTTGGTATCTTTGCACTGGCTACCTGTAAAATATTGAATACATTTCAAGGTAAATATTCTGTTTTTTAGATTTAAAAAACAGGTCGTGTGGTATTTTAAAGTGTCCTAATATTGTGTTGGAGTCCCCTACAACAGGTTTAAATGCATCTAAGGTCAGAAAACATTGTCATTTTCTCAGAATATACATTTAATATTTGAATAATTTTTCAATGATTTTGAAACGATTCGTTCGAAACAGTTCTGAGCTTAAGGTCTGTAAACCCCTCCCTTCCATAAGCCTACTCTGCTCTGATTGGTGAGCTGTCCAAGTCTGTTGTGATTGGTCTTTCTGTATACAATGTGGGCAGGTCAGAGTGTTCGTATTTCGCGGGCAGGCAGGGATTATGCAAATGTGTTACCTTGTGACGTATAAAGTTAACAGGCAGAAGATTCGAAAATATGACGACTCGTTAAGGCAGTTCAGAGTCGACTCTTTCTTTTGAAAGACAATATCTTTATCATGCACTTTTTTGATTAACAACTTTGCAGACTCTTTACACTGAAGGATAACTATGTTACAAACTGCAAAAATTATATTTTTTGAAAACCCATATGACCTGCTCTTTAATGCTACTTGTGAACAGCACTTTGGTCCAAATTTATGGTTTTAAAAGTGCTTTATAAATAAAATTGAGTTGAGTATTAATTATAGACTGTAAAAAAAGATGGATGACACGTCTCCTATTCCTTCCACTATAGAAAAGTGAAGCCAAATCATCTCAGTATGGCCGCTGCCAGCTTGATTAAATGACGTCATTTGGAGCCAGAGTCTGCACAGTAGAGATTCGTTTGGAGCCAGTGTCTGCACAGTAGATATTCGTTTGGAGCCAGTGTCTGCGCAGTAGAGATTCGTTTGGAGCCAGAGTCTGCGCAGTAGAGATTCGTTTGCAGCCAGAGTCTGCGCAGTAGACTTTCATTTGGAGCCAGAGTCTGCACAGTAGAGATTAGCTTGGAGCCAGAGTCTGCACAGTAGAGATTCGTTTGGAGCCAGAGTCTGCGCAGTAGAGATTCGTTTGCAGCCAGAGTCTGCGCAGTAGACTTTCATTTGGAGCCAGAGTCTGCACAGTAGAGATTAGTTTGGAGCCAGAGTCTGCGCAGTAGAGATTTGTTTGGAGCCAGTGTCTGCGCAGTAGAGATTAGTTTGGAGCCAGAGTCTGCGCAGTAGAGATTTGTTTGCAGCCAGAGTCTGCGCAGTAGACTTTCATTTGGAGCCAGAGTCTGCACAGTAGAGATTCGTTTGCAGCCAGAGTCTGCGCAGTAGAGATTCGTTTGGAGCCAGAGTCTGCACAGTAGAGATTCGTTTGGAGCCAGTGTCTGCACAGTAGAGATTCGTTTGGAGCCAATGTCTGCGCAGTAGATATTCGTTTGGAGCCAGTGTCTGCGCAGTAGAGATTCGTTTGGAGCCAGAGTCTGCGCAGTAGAGATTTGTTTGCAGCCAGAGTCTGCGAAGTAGACTTTCATTTGGAGCCAGAGTCTGCACAGTAGAGATTCGTTTGGAGCCAGAGTCTGCGCAGTAGAGATTTGTTTGGAGCCAGAGTCTGCACAGTAGAGATTCGTTTGGAGCCAGTGTCTGCGCAGTAGAGATTAGTTTGGAGCCAGTGTCTGCACAGTAGAGATTCGTTTGGAGCCAGTGTCTGCGCAGTAGATATTCGTTTGGAGCCAGTGTCTGCACAGTAGAGATTCGTTTGGAGCCAGAGTCTGCGCAGTAGACTTTCATTTGGAGCCAGAGTCTGCACAGTAGAGATTAGCTTGGAGCCAGAGTCTGCGCAGTAGAGATTCGTTTGCAGCCAGAGTCTGCGCAGTAGACTTTCATTTGGAGCCAGAGTCTGCACAGTAGAGATTTGTTTGGAGCCAGAGTCTGCACAGTAGAGATTCGTTTGCAGCCAGAGTCTGCGCAGTAGACTTTCATTTGGAGCCAGAGTCTGCACAGTAGAGATTAGCTTGGAGCCAGAGTCTGCACAGTAGAGATTCGTTTGGAGCCAGTGTCTGCGCAGTAGAGATTAGTTTGGAGCCAGAGTCTGCGCAGTAGAGATTCGTTTGCAGCCAGAGTCTGCGCAGTAGAGATTCGTTTGGAGCCAGTGTCTGCGCAGTAGAGATTCGTTTGGAGCCAGAGTCTGCGCAGTAGAGATTCGTTTGCAGCCAGAGTCTGCGCAGTAGAGATTCGTTTGGAGCCAGAGTCTGCGCAGTAGAGATTCATTTGGAGCCAGAGTCTGCACAGTAGAGATTAGCTTGGAGCCAGAGTCTGCACAGAAGAGATTCGTTTGCAGCCAGAGTCTGCGCAGTAGAGATTCGTTTGCAGCCAGAGTCTGCGCAGTAGACTTTCGTTTGGAGCCAGAGTCTGCACAGTAGAGATTAGCTTGGAGCCAGAGTCTGCACAGTACAGATTCGTTTGGAGCCAGTGTCTGCGCAGTAGAGATTCGTTTGCAGCCAGAGTCTGCGCAGAAAAGATTCGTTTGGAGCCAGAGTCTGCGCAGTAGAGATTCGTTTGCAGCCAGTGTCTGCGCAGTAGGCTTTCGTTTGGAGCCAGAGTCTGCACAGTAGAGATTAGCTTGGAGCCAGTGTCTGCGCAGTAGAGATTCGTTTGGAGCCAGTGTCTGCGCAGTAGAGATTCGTTTGGAGCCAGTGTCTGCGCAGTAGAGATTAGTTTGGAGCCAGAGTCTGCACAGTAGAGATTCGTTTGGAGCCAGAGTCTGCAGAGTAGAGATTAGTTTGGAGCCAGTGTCTGCGCAGTAGTGTTGTGAGGTGGAGCCACGGAATCAAACTCCCGCAGACCCAATCAACCATAATGACATGCCCAGTTTTTATAGCATCAACTTACTAGCTAAAATCCAACTTATCACAAAAACGAACAATTGAACACATATCAGCGTGATGATAACTACCTTAAATGACCAAAACCATCTTTCGGAAAATTTTATTGGAAGTGTAATTAATTTTTTTATTTTGACTCAAGTCCCATTCGTTTATATGAAGAGGGCGGGGTTTATGACCTGTACTGCAGCTAGCCACCAGGGGGCGATCAAAGAGCCCGCAACTTCACTTTTCAGGATGCACACCCGGTTATTTCAAAAAGGTAATGTTTTTTTTTTCCACAAGGCTTGTGCACCATTCAGAACTGAACTGGGAATTGTTTTGATCATTTTTAATGCATCCTTATTCATTTTTAGTCATTTATAATTTGACTTTGCTTTTAAGCATTTTTCTTGTATTATTTCTGAACATATGACACGTTTAAGACACATTTGCACAATATGTGCCTTCATATTTCCTGCATCTTTTCTGCAAAGATATTTAACAAGTGATTTTGTTTTACATTTACACCATGTTGACACCTTCATGTGTGGTGAATTGGAATAGAACTTTGTTTAACTAGATGGTTAATAAAGAAATGTTACTTAAAGTTGAATATTTATTTTATTTTTATTTTTTTGCCATATTGCCTAGCCCTAGTCTGTAGTATTGCGTGTGACACAGTGAGGTGGTTTGAAGCTGAAGTTGAATGGGAAATGCAGCAGTTCACTGATGTCAGAAAGGGGCGCAGCTGATTTGCTCATTCACTCACTCACTCGCTCTGTTCCTCCCTCCATCACCCGTCTTCCTCCTGGCCAAACTCTCCTTCAGCTCTGTTTTATTAGCTTTCTATCATTTTCTCCGGGAGGATAATAGATTATTTCTCCTCCGAGCTGCAATCAGCCTCTGTGTAGGAGAGGAGAGATAGAGACCTCTTCCTCCTCCTCCGTTTCAACTCTCCCTTTTTTCCGTCCACTCTTTCATTGGGATTGCAGAGTGGAGCGCTGCGGTTGTGTTTTTCTCTGATGCTTTGTGGATGTGTTCAGCGATGCAGTGAAGCCGGTGAGAGAGACTCGGTCTGCGGTGCCGTTCACCAGTTGAATGCGAATGAAAGAGCGGTGGGTGAACATGGAGGTGCCCTGAGGAGAGAGAGAGGGAAGCCGAGGTTTGCTTTGCCTGAAGAAGGCGTCAGTCTGTGAGTATCGAGAGCTTCGGTGCGAGTGGGAAAAGTAGTTTCAGAGCAAACAGGTTGCTGGTGCATTAGTTTCAGGCAGCGATGCATGGATGCACATTAGAGGCAGTGCACTCAAATGACATGTTTCTGACACACAGCTTGAAAACAGTGAAATATGGCATGATTTTGCTTTTGCATTTTTCGAGTTTTTCACTTCTCTTTGATTTAAATGTGTTGTGTTACTTTTGAAATGTCTCTAATTGTTCGTGTGTGTGTGTGTGTGTGTGTTTGCTCAGTGACCTGGTTCTGTTCTCCATTCATTCTTTACTGTGTTTATACGGTCGCTGCTGGTGATTTGCATTCGGGATGATGTCATCTTTCTCTCTCCACGGTTCCACGTTTATGGTCAATGCAACTGCTGCGGTCAGCGACCTTTAACCCAGACCTGAATCTGAAGGGAACTGCGATGGGCTTCTGTTTCACATTCATCCTCTTTATATGACATCAATATGTGTTATTTTTCCCTCCAGGATCAGACTTAGGGAAACCTGTTTGAAAACAGTTTGGTTGTCGCTAGTGGTCACTTTTAAATATCAGAGCCAGTGATTTCACTACTTAACTAAAACTATAACTAAAACTAAAACTATTAAAAATAGTTTTCAAATTTCAATTTAAAGGGATAATTAATTTATATGTATAATTATATATATATATATATATATATATATATATATATATATATATATATATATATTTGGCTATTGAAATAATGCTGAAAAAAAAACTTATATTACATGAGAAAAAAAAATTAAAATTAGAAATATTGCCTTGGCAACTGTTTAAGTTGAAGTACTAAAATTACTAAAACTGATACTGAATTAAAATAAATTAAAGCTAAATATAGAAAAAAAAAAAAAAAAAAAAAAAAAAAATACCTGTTTGAAAACAGTAAATATTGCAATTCAGTTTAGGGTCACTGGTCACTGGTGACTGTGATTTCACTACTTGTTAACTATAACTAAAACTATTAAAACATTTTCAAATCTCAATTTTAAAAAAACTTTTTATAATCTTTTTATATCATATAAGATAAAAATTAAAAATGACCTTGGCAACTAACTGAAATAGTTTAAGTACTAAAATTACTAAAACTGAAATAAAAATAAAAAAAACATTTACAAAAGAGAAAGAGAAAAAAGCACACAACAAAATCACTAAAATTTAATGAAATTTAATTAAAATGAAAATATATGTATAAAGGTGTGTGTTTGTGTGTGTGTGTATATGTATATGTATATATATATATATATATATATATATATATATATATATATATATATATATATATATATACATATACATATATATATATACATATATATATAATGGATAAAAAATAAGACTAAAGTAACACTGCTGAATGCTTGATCTTGATCTTGTTTTTATGCATTGATTCTACCCATAATGCAAAGCTCCTGTTTTTTTCTGGGTTTTGTGCAGCGACGAGCTCCACTAAGCTGGAGGATCTGAGCTATCTTGATGAACAGCGAAACACCCCCCTGCGTACGTCCATCCGCCTGCCCTGGCACCACACCGGGGGCAGAGCTCCACACGACAAAGGTACATCCTCAATCCCATCATGCAGTTGTGTCTATGTGCTTAGTTTTCCTCTTTAATTAAGGAGGAACCTCATGAAACATCACAACCCCCTAGAAAAGCATAAAGAAAACGAAGCTTATTTTATATTTTTTTTATTTTTTTTTTTTTTTATTTATATATATATATATATATAATTTTATATATATATATATTTATATATATATATATATATATATATATATATATATATATATATATATATATATATATATATATATATATATATATATATCTATTTCGATATTTTTAGTTAGTCTGGCATAATTTGCATGACATTTTCACCCCAAATTCTTGCAAAAAAGACAAAAAGGTTTACATTGAGCTTAATTTTCTTTATGTAAAAAAATATAATTTCTTGTTTCTTAAATCATCTTTTGATTTTCTTTTTGAACTCTTTTAGATTTTTTTTCTTCATAACTTCGACATTTAGGTGTGTGTTTACATTTTTTGCTCTGTCCATCTGTTTGTCTCTTTCTCTTATATAACGCTGCGGGGTCGAGCTGATGTGTGTGTGTCAGTGTTGAGCTGTTACTCTGATCTTGTTGAATGTTCTGATAAATAATGAGGAGCATCAGAGGTTTGATTCAATCACAGCCAGTGGCAGCAGAGATTCATCAGCTCCCATCAGTGCAGCATTCAGCTCCAGTGGTTTTCATTCCTCTTTTGCAGGCCCTGTATCAGGTGTGTGAGGGTAGAGAGATTCAGTTTAATCTGAAATGCAGTACTGACATTCGTAACTGTGTACATATTGTTAACATCGCTCTTTGTACTGTACATGTCAGTATTTTATTAAAGGCATATTTAAGCATGATCAGCAGCAGAACTTTTAAATATTTTTATTTTATTTTATTTTAAGCATTAGCATTAAGGTGCTTTTTTTTTAGATGTCAACTTTTAGAATAATGTTAATTACAGAAATATTTAATGTCCAGACAAGATTTAAAATGCTCTTATATATTTTATATAAAGTGAAGCTTTAAATTTTTTTAATGCAAAATTCATTTCTTTTTTTTTTCTCTTTTGCGCTGTCCTGAGATTAACCCAAAAATCAGTGATTAAGTAAATTAAACTGGTATATGTTTGCAACTTTTTGTGCTACTCGACAGTTTCTCAAACAAGTTACTTTTCTCAAAAAAGCTACTTTTCAACACAATATATTTATTTTATGTCATAGATTCACTACGATAAAAATATTCAAATACAAAACTAATGTCACAAAATCAGAGACACACAGATATCCAACACACACAGCCATGTTTGTTTATATTCCCACAAACAGCTACTAAAAGTGATGAAAGTCTGTAATATAATGTCACAGCACTATATTCCAGCATCCAATTATGACTTCTTTATGTTCTTTCACACACATTTTGTCTCATGCACAATAAAAACTCACTCTGGGGTGACGTTGAGGGTGTTTAAAACATATTTGACAAGGTTAACTGTAAGTAGTCTTTAAAACCTATGATTATGTGATCTTTTATCACATTTGCTGCAGTAAAATAGCTTTATTGTTAAGTATTACTATATTCCTATAAGTCTAAGCTTAAACTCAAAACTCAAGTTCTGTTTGTTTTGTTTGCATGTGAGGAAACCTGTGTGTTTTCTGTGTTTTTCAGCCCGCTTTGCTCCGTACAAGCCCACTGACATCATGCTCAAGCCGCTGCTGTTTGAGGTTCCCAGCATCACCACTGACTCTGTGTTCGTGGGCCGCGATTGGCTGTTCCAGCAGCTGGAGGACGACCTGAGACCCAGAGAATCGGGCGAGAGCCTCGGGTCCATCATCGTGGGCAATGTGGGCTTCGGCAAAACCGCCATCATCTCCCGCCTGGTGGCCCTCAGTTGCCATGGCGGCCGCATGAGACAGATCGCGTCCAACAGCCCGAGCGCATCTCCGAAAAGTGAGTTTTGTACATTGTTTCTCAACTCGTGCCTGAATCTGGATAGAGCAGCATGAAACGCAATGAGAGCAAAGGCTTGTGTAAAATCACTCTTACCTTAATTGTTGCATTGAAGAATTGTTAAATAAGAACGGTTTTATGAACAATTTTCCAGTTGTCTTAAGCATTCACTATCTTCAAATAATGAGAGCCACTATTGTTCAAAAGTTTGTGGTCAGTATGATTTATTAATGCATTCTTCTGCTCACCAAGGCTGCATTTATTTGATCATAAATACAGTAAAATCTGTAATATTGTGAAATATTTTTACAATTTAAAATAACTGCTTTCTATTTGAATATATAGTAAAATGTAATTTATTTCTGTGATCAAAGCTGAATTTTCAGCATCATTACTCCAGTCTTCAGTGTCACATGATCTTCAGAAATCATTCTAATATGATGATTTACTGCTCAAGAAACGTTTATCAATGTTGAAAACATTTGTGTGCTTCATATTCTTGCAAAAACCATTGTTTTATGATTATTTGATGAATAGAAATTTCAAATGAGCAGCATTTATTTGAAATAGAAATCTATTGTAACATTATATATATCTTTACTGTCACTTTTGATTAATTTAAAACATCCTTGCTGAATAAAATAATTTTATATAAAACAAGAATTCTGACTCCAAACTTTTGAACTGTAGTGTACTTCAGTCTCAACTGAACAATAAAAACAAATGACAAATAAATAGTATACAATTCTTGAAAAACAAAAATAATCTTTAGTTCATATGAGATTTTTCTGAGGAATGTTATCAACTGTGTGATACATATGTGCATTTACTTTTTAACTGCAAGAAACATTAAATTGCATGTTCAAATATTGACATGCATGCATAGTTGAGAGAAAAATGGCTTTGATGCTTGTATATTCAAGACAGTCTCAGTAGAATCACAGCAGCTGGTGATATTTTTGCTCATGTGGATCTTCATCTGTCACATGTCCAGGTGGGGAGCCGAGTTCAGATCTGCCTCTGAGTCAGCCGCCTCAGCCGACCCCGTCGCCCAGCAGCACCAACACCCTGCAATCCAGCAGCTGTCCCGGCACACCTGAGCTGCAGCGGCACCGCGAGGAGGCCGTCAAACGCCTGGCTGCCAAGGTACATGAACACACTTTTCATGATGCTCAGCCTCAGGCCATCTAAGATGTAGATGAGTTTGTTTCTCCATGGGAACAGATTTGCTTGCCAATGGATGCTCTGCAGTGAATGGGTGCCGTCAGAATGAGAGTCCAAGCAGCTGATCACAATAATCCACACCACTCCAGTCCATCAGTTAACATCTGGAGAAGTGAAAAGGTGCATGTTTGTAAGAAACAAATTCATCATTAAAGCATTTTAACTGTAAACCGTTGCTTCCGACCAAAATACGAGTCCATAATCCATAATAACACTTCCTCCAGGGAAAAAGTGCATCTCCTGTTGTCTCTCACATCAAAATCCACACATGTATATCTGTTTAGATCTGATTTGCTTGTAAACTGTGCTTGATCTGTGCAGATTTCTCTACTGATTCAGACCAGACAACTTTTTCACTGGAAAAAGCAATATATTATGGATTATGGACTCATATTTTAGCCGGAATCATTGATTAGAATGCTTTCATGATGGGTTTGTTTATGGGTTTGTTAATGATGCTCATCGGTGGACTGGACTGGAGGGGTGTGGATCACTTGTGGATTTAAATGTCTTGTGACTCCTGAGTATGAGAGTGTTTTAATAACGTCACTCTGTTTAAACTTCAGTAGAATAAACAGTGTTAGATAAGTTTGATTCATTGTAGTGAATCACTTCACACTGTCCTATTTTCAGTCAGAATTCAGTGATTCATTTGCATTCTGTGTGGCATTTCTTTGTGTATTTAAATGTTTTAGTAAAAATATCTGATTGTGAATATTGTTGCTTATGACTGTGATTTTATTATGTTGCATATATGTGAAAATGATTAAATATCGTTCTTTCATGCATTAATTTTAGTGAGAAACCGTTTGGAACACATGCCTTGACTCCAACCCAGCCATGCTATAATTTCTTACATTTTCTAGAAAATGAGCTTTATGCTGAGTGAATGTTAACAGATCTCATGAAGCTAATACATGCACATTTACCCACGAAAACAAAGCCTGAAATCCAGTCCTTGATGATCTGACACATTCCAGCATTGATTGTTGATTAGTAGATAAACTGTGCGGACGCTGGACAGGATCCTCCAGCAGAAGCTGTATCTGCTTTTAGCTTCCTGTACGTACGGAGCATTTCACAGTCTTGTGTTGAAGTGGGCGGCTCTTGCCATGAATCTCTCAGCTGCGATCCTAATGAAACTGCACAGGTGTGCTGCAGCTCAGTCACAGGTGCAGGGTCACGACCTCTGCCTGATCTACAGTGCTGACAGTGCCTTATGTAAGATGCATATGGTGATTATTTCTTTATTAAAACTATTGTGCTTCCTTAGTGACAAGAGATGAAATAAAAGTCAACTTAATGTTTTTAAGAGCCTCTCAAAGAAAACCAGGCGCTTTAATCCATCTGCTAAATATTTGCATGTATATTTTGCATGCAACATTTTTTTTAATGAGAATACTAAATTTGAATGGCCTTCTAGAATGCTTTTTCACATTTATTTATATAGTGCTTTTCACAATACATATTTTCAAAGCACTTTAACAGAAATTCATGATGTTAATATTTAAAATAGCTTAATATATTCATATCTTATAGTTGGATTTAGCAGATTACAGCCGGATGATAATATTCCTCAACAAGTGGACTAAAACAGATGCATGTTACTAGCATATTGGCTGTTTATTAGTTTTTATAAAGCTAATGCTTATTCTGCATGACTGTATTTTAGATCCCTCAATCCTACTCAATATCTAAACTTAACTACCTAACTAATTATTAATAAGCAGCAAATTAAAATAAAGTGTGACCCCAGTTTTATATTTTTGCCTGCAGAATGGCGCAGTTACAACCTCTACAAGCAGGCACCATCTAGATCATGTTAACCGGCCAAACCTTAACCCTTTGGTTTAATTTGCTTGCAAACTCTATGACATATGCTCACTTACTGTTAGGACAAGCAACATTTTGGGCATTTTCTTTGTGTATAACTTTGTGTATCATAACAATGTAACAGTTACAAAAATGTCTTAAGCAGTCTCCGGTCTGCGCTTGACCTTGCAAACTAAAACTATATTCTTGTGACCTTCTTTCAGGCATTTCATATAAATTTCTCTTATGCTTTGGAGAGTTTGTGCTGAATGCTTTATTTGTCATTAGCAGTGACTCATTCTGTGTCCTCGGATGATTTCAGATGTGTTTTGTTCATAGACATAGGTTTGATGCAACTGCAAAGTGACCAAAGTTTCTCCGTGCACATTTCAAAGACCAGTCTAACTGGTAATTCAATTATTTTTTCAATTCGTTTTTTGCTTTCAGATAGATTTGGGGATTTGTTTCTTTGCAGACAGCCTCAGACAGACATGCAGCTTGTTTTGGTGTAGACTGACTCATATGTCTTGTATGAAGAGAACATGCAGTAATGCTGCTAATGGACTGAGATGAATATGTGGTGATGTCACCGTTTTTAATGGAGGACCCATGCTGCAGTCTGACGATCTGTTTCCCCTCAGACTGACATGTTTATGGTGGAGGATGCAGAATCAGTTGCTTTGTGTCTTTGTGTTTCAGGTCTCATTTACACTGTTAACCAGTTCAGCTTGTTATCACAGACTTCTGGCACAGATTCGTGCAAACAGCAACACAAGTGTTGAGATCTGATTGACTGCACACCAGCGTTGAACACCATTCAGAACTGAATTAATATAGATAGATTTTCAAGTCTCTTCTGCTCACCAAGGCTGCATTTATTTGATAATAAATACAGTAAAATCAATAGTATTGTGAAAATTAATTACAATTTAAAACAACTATTTTCTGTTTAAATATATTATAAAATGTAATTTATTTCTGTGTTGCGCAGCTGAATTTTCAGCATCATTACTCCAGTCTTCAGTGTCACATGATCCTTCAGAAATCATTCTAATATGATGAATTGTTGCTCAAGAAACATTTCTGATTATTATCAATGTTGAAAACAGCTGCTTAATATTTTTGTGTAAACTATGACACTTTTATTTTATTCAGGATTCCTTGATAAATATAAAGTTCAAAAGAACAGTATTTATTTGAAATATAAATATTTTGTAACGTTATACATTTCTTTACTCTCACTTTTCACCAATTGAATGCATCCTTGCTGAATATAAGTATTACTTTCTTTCAAAAACTCAAACTTTTCAATGATCTTGTATATAAACTTGAATTTAGTCGAAATGAACTTGTGGAAGACACTTAATTTCCCATGATGCATTATGCATTACCTGTGTTGAATTTCAGTACAGTAATTCCTCGTCCTGTCATTACAGTTCAAATATCAGTTAAATTGATTGTGTTTTGTGGCAAATTCAGTTCAAATTTACATTCATGAATTCAAAGGAAGCCAATTCATCAGTCCCCACTGAACAGATCCGAGCAGATTAATTTACTCCCCTCGTCTATTGGTTATGTGGGGAAGGTCATCTTATTCAGTTGATCGAAAATAATCATTAATATGTAAAAATATCATAACTGTGCAGCAGGTCCAATGCAGTCTTAGGTTCCTCATTAGTGTTCGTTGTGTGAAGCGAGAGAATCCCGGCAATGGTGGCTTGTGTTTCTTAGGATGTGTGTTGCTTCAATATGTCTGATTCTGCTTTTGAAGTTCATAGAGGAGTGACTGGAGCGATTCCAGTGCTGTTGTTTGGAACGCCATGTTTTTCATCCTTTTGAAATGCAGAGCACTGAAGTTGAGATGCCATGAACCCAAATACTGGCTTTCTTCTGTTCTTGCTGAAGTCACAACCTCTGCATTAAATCTCTGAATAACTAAACTAGTACTGGTGCAGTGACCTCCTCTATATTGATCCAGCTTTTTGAAAAGTCATAATTGTTTTGTGTAATGTTCTTCATGCAGTTCTAATGGTGCGGTCACACCAAACATTATGCATATGAGCTACAGGGTTTATTGCCAAGGGCTTTGCTTATAAGTAATATAAAAATACAAAAATTACAGATAATAGTAACTTCAAGGGTTAGTTCAGCCAAAAATGAAAATTAGGCTGCGGTTTACTCACCCCCGAGGCATTCTAGGTGTATATGACTTTCTTCTTTCAGACGAATCTAGTCAGAGTTATATTAAAAATTGTCTTTGACCTTTTAAGCTCTATTGTTGCAGTCAGCGGGTGTTGTATTGCTTCAGTCCAAAAGACGTGAAATAAAAAGCGCCCATCTATAAAACAAAGTGTCTCACATGGCTCCAGGGGGTGAACAAAGGCCTCCTGTAGCGAATCGATACGTTTTTGTCAGAAAAATATCCGTATTCAAAACATAATAATCACTTGAATCTAGCTTGTCCTCACTGTTGTTCACGGAAGCTGTTCTGGGGGAATGACGTATGAGGTCAGCTTTGACCTCATGCGCTGCTCAGAAGTGACGCACGTGGAAACACAACGGAGAGATAAAAAAAAAACAACGGTCACTAATTAGAAGTACAAAATGAGGATTTGTAAAGAAGATGTCAGAGGATTTCGATATAAGCCAAGAGGAGACTGGTTTTCCTTTGCTAAAGTATGGAAACTTTGCTTCCTTTGATCCTGTAAACAAACATTTTTGCACAATTGTTTGAGGAATATTATGTTATATTTACAAAACAATTTTAACATGCTGCAAGATTTCAAAACTGATACTTTTGAACGTTCGCGTCACATATCCAGCTTCATATGAATGGGTTTTCATATTCAGTAGGGTTGTTCTGTAGCTCACACAGTATGGAGTTGCACTTGAGCGGTGAAGAGCCCTGGTACGAATCCCGTGAATCTATGCTTCGACAAAACATTTCAAACCTGCATATAAGGAAGTTGGCACGGTTGCATCAACAAATGCATTCAGTTTTGCATTTGTTAACAATATCGGGTAGGTTTAGGGTTGGGTTTGGTGTAGGGCATATTTCCGACACGTTAGCTCATTAACTTTTAGCAACACTCCCCGGATATTTGAATTATGAACTGCCGCAATACATACCCGAAGCAGCGTAATAAAAACACAGCAATACGTGCCTATATCAACGGGGAAAAAAAGTGCCAGAGTCACATATTGAAAGCGTGTTTTAGCGCCACTCACTGGACATTTCACTTTGAAACTGTCGCGAAACGTGCAGTAAGGTACGTAATAACAGCGTTGCAGAAATGTATTTAGAGCCACATATTTCGAATGAGCCTGGGTTGCATTTGGCTGATGCATGTATCCAAAGAAACTCAAGTTATACATACTGTACATTTTTGCATTCCCTGGGACTAGAACCCATGACCTTTACTGATACACTCTACTTTGTTACTTATTTAATTTTTCTTCAATAATAAAAACATGAAGTTTGTATTCTATGTACAAATCCTCTGTTTTTCAAATCTATTATTTATATTCTATTTTATTTTATTTTTATTTTCCTGCAGCAATAACAATATGAATTTTGTATTCTATGTAGAACTTGTTTTAGTATATGCAACATCTACAATATTATTAATTTGATAGATCTATGTCATCCCAGGTAAAGGTACACATTATTTTAGAAAGACACTCTAATAAACAGACTATTTCGATGCTGACGTGAGATTCTCAAGTGACATCAGATGGGGTGTGTACAGAAACATAGTATAAGCGCAGTGCTTTGGATTTCAGTCGAGCTCCATGCGTCTCCGTCTTAATAGGCCAAGCTGTCCTCTGTCAAACACAATGTGAGCTAAATTATGTATCAACCGTGTTTCCCCGGGGACCTGCCGTCCCTCGTGAGTTACCATGGCAACAGGTGAGCAGAGTGGTCATTTGGTCGCATTTAAAAAGAATTGCACCCACATGGGCGCCGAGGCTCAGGGATGGCAAACACACAGCAGACAGCGGCAAATTACACATCCACAGATAAGACAAAAGCACTTAATTAGAGGCTCATCACCAATCAGTTTACAGCATAATGCTACATTTTTAACAAATGAGTGTGTGGCGTTTTGCAAATGAAATTGGGTGTATTCCAATCAATCCCTCCATGCATCAGCCACGTAAGCGCAAGCTGATTAGTAAAGCTCTCTTCATTAGTTTGTTGACTGATTAATTCACGTATTTGCAGTTGGTGCTGTGTTGATGCAGGATTGATTAACTTGATCTTTTTAATACCTTTTTGCAATTATACATACAGGCGGTAAATCTTCTAGACACACCAGACTATTGACTTTCAACATACTGTGCCCACAAACTGCCCACTTAGATGGAAAGAGACCTCACGTTATGTTGTTATGTTATGTTATGTTATGTTATGTTATGTTTTTTTTTATTTTATTTTTTTTTTTTATGTTGTTATGTTATGTTGTTATGTTATGTGTTATATGTTATGTTATGTTATGTTATATGTTATTCCTTTCATGTTTTTTTATATAGTAATTTCACTTAAATGCATCACATTTCTAAAGTAAAATGGGTTGTTTCATGCTGATTTCAATTATATTATATTATATTAATTTCCTTTCATCATTTTTATATAGTAATTTAATTATATATGCGTTCCATTATGCATTTTTTTATATTCTATTGCACTCAGATATAACATTGCTATACTACACTACACTACACTACACTTTACTATGCTATGCTATACTATACTACACTGCACTACACTACACTACACTTTACTATACTTTTCTATAGTTTACTATACTATACTATACTACACTGCACTATACTATGCTATGCTATACTATACTACACTGCACTGCACTGCACTACGCTACACTTTACTATACTATTCTATACTTTACTATACTACACTTTGCTATGCTATACTATACTATACTACACTGCACTACACTACACTTTACTATACTATTCAATACTTTACTATACTACACTACACTTTACTATGCTATACTATACTACACTACACTTTACTATACTATACTGTACTATACTATACTACACTGCACTACACTTTTCTACTATACTATACTATACTATACTATACTATACTACACTACATTTTACTATACTATACTTAACTTTACTTACTATGCACCCTTCTTTATAATATTTACATTATGCACAGTTTTTTTATTCTTTTTTGAATGTCCTATTATATTATATTATATTATATTATATTATATTATATTATATTATATTATATTATATTATATTATATTCATAGTAGTTGAACACGTGTGTAGACTCTGTGGTAAAAAAAAAAAAAAAATGATGTCCAAACGTATATGCAGTTCTGCTCCTGGTTTCGTTGCTGCTGAGTGTCTCAAACCAAAGATTTCTTTTGCTATCTAAATCCTTTGTGATGATTGTCTAATCGGTGTGTCGAAGGGTCAAGGGAAATGCACAGCAATCAAGAGATTAAGCCAGTTAATGTTCGCTTTGGAGTGTTGACTCAAAGCAAGCGAGTTTATGGTCCCTCTACCTGAAGGAGCTTTAGATTGATGCTCTTTTCCCAGACCTTATCTCAGGGTGAGGAGCGTGCCGTTCCTATTAACCCCACCTGTCCAAATGGGAAACAACCCCATCTGTCAAACAGAGGTTTCAATAATAAATTAGGACAAATTCAGAGGGTCTCTTAGAAGGTGCCCTGCTGTCTCACCCATCTCTGCCAGGTTTCCTCACAAATCGTGAGCGTTACTCCTGTGAATGGTGGTGAACCCTGCTGTTAGGACATCACTTCACTTCAGAGAGAAATATTTCACTTAATACATTCTGTTACATCTGATGCCTCCTTTGGGTATGTGAGATTTTTCAAGGGAGGAATTGAATAAAGAATTACCATTACACTGATTTTGCCACAGAAAAGGAAAAAGTCATTGGAAACTCATCTGAATTCACTTAAGATGTCCCCTGTTTATTTTTTGCTTATAACTAAGATATTCCTCATTTAATGATCTCTGTCCGTTTCTCTGTCCATCTGTTTTCAGATCCTCATGTTTTTATCCGTTAAGCTGCTGAACTTTATCATTTATAACTCCAGGATGACTGGATGGCAGTGATGGGTCAGAAAAGCTCTGATTTGTGAGCTGCATTATTTATCAAGTGCAAACAGTGGCATGATATTGGGCTTCAGTGTTAGATCAACATGGATTGAGAGCAGCTCCTCAAGGGCTCACAGAACTCCTGCTGTTCTGTTATGAGCTTCAGTTCAGCAGCCAATAATGGCAGCCCTGTTATAAAAACCAAAAGTTTTAAAAAGAGCTTGATCTATCAACTACTGTGCCGCACTGCTTCTGACAGCAACCGTGTAGCCCAAAAATTATATTATATTACAACATTTTGGAAGTACAATATGGTACAAATGATGTTTCATGTTGATTTAAACATTACATAATTATTTTATTTTATTTTGTTTACTTGTTTGTAGGTGTTCTTTTCCGTCTTACTTGGACCGTGATAATTGCCAGATGTATTTACTGGGTTTTGTGTGTGTGTGTGTGCATATGATAAAATTTTAATATAATGAATATTTTGTGCAACGATGAAATATCATTCTCCTTTTTTAATTTGGTGAAAAACTGTGGGGAACATGCATTGTTTTTTTATTTTTTTTTCTCTTATTTAAAAAAGCCATTTCAGAGCAAATGCATGGAGTAAAAATGGCAATATATTGTATGTAATTGTATTTAAATTGCAGCAAATATTGCATGCTTGTAACTGTTGCATGATTCTGAATGTAAATGAGATGCATATGAGGTTCTTAAGGTCTCTGGTTCTCTCTGCAGGTGGTGGCGTATCATTACTGTCAGGCTGATAACACGTACACATGTCTGGTTCCTGAGTTGGTGCACAGTGTGGCTGCTCTCCTGTGCCGAGCGCATCAGCTGAACGCATACAGAGAGCTGCTGCTGAAAGAGCCGCACCTGCAGAGCATGCTCAGTCTGCGCTCCTGTGTGCAGGACCCCATGGCTGCCTTCCGCAGGGGCATCCTCCAGCCGCTCATCAACCTGCGCAAAGGTACACAAACCAACCCCACCTACCTGCTTCAAACAGGTTTCAGATAAGGTTATGAGAAGTGTTGATTTTGTTAACGAAAACTATGGCAAAGAATATTAGTTGAAATATTAGTTGCTTAAGATGAAAGAATACAGAAGAGCACTGATGATCTACAAACATCAGCAAACATGACGAAAGTGTAACAGAGCCAGTCTGTGTTCCTTCTCATAGTTGCTTGAGCTATTTGCTGCAGAAATCTGCCACCAAACCTTCTCAGTGACAAACGGAGATAATAATAAATCCAAACACAGATCTCGACTATTTTGTTTGCACTTGTGGCTGCCAAATAAATGCAGGTGTGCAACCTCTGTGCCACATTTGTTGTTTTAATAGAAAAACATGACTGTAATTAGGGATTATTGGAATTAATATTACAGGGTTTCTGCAGGTCTTAAAAGTGTTAATTCTCCCTTCTGCAAATTAAGGTCTTAAATTCATAGTCACGGCATTAAATGTTGCTTGCACTGCAAAAAATGTCTTCCTCAGTATTTGTCCAATACAAATATCTAAGCATCCGTAAAACAAAATACATTTACCTGAGATGCAAAATGAAGATTAAAGTCCAGTTTTCTGGGAAATTGAAAAACAAGGGCAAATGTCTGTCAAATGTCTGGGTTTGAAAACTTGTTTTCCCTTTGAATGAAGTAGATTTTTCTGAGCCCAATGCCAGATATTTGTCTTGTTTTGATCATAAATTTACTTCATTTTGTTCAATTTCTTAGAAAATAAGGCATATTATATAAAGTCATTTTCTCAGTGTGTCTTGATTCACTGGAAAACAAGACAATTTCTCACTCTTTTTCCCCATCAGTTGCACAATATTGTAAAGAAAACAATGTCTTCCAGACATTCCTTGCACGCATTTCACTCAGAAATACATAACATTTTGGAATTAAAATGGTTTGCAAATGTCATTTCTTGTTGATTTTAATTCCATAATTGAGTGATGAATGTGTTGGCGTCCGTTACAGTTCAGAGAAGGTTATGTGGACAGAAGGAGCATCATGGAATGAAGCGTTGTATTACACGGGACGGGTCAGATGTCATGTGTTTGATGTTCAGCAGATGGTCAGATTGTATGAATGGGGTGGATTTGCTTGCTTGTTGCTTTAAATGCAGAGAAATATGTTTTCCCACGACTGTTAGCTAATGCGCTCATGTACTGGCCCGCAATTAATTCTGAGAAATTAAATCGTTTCACTGAAATGAATGAAATCTTTTGAACTTCTAGAAATAATAAGGCTGTAGGGCTGACCATTCAGAAGCTGTTTCAGTTTGTAAAGAAAATCCTGGAAATGAATGATTTTCATGACATTTGTGATCCTGGAGCACAAAAGCAGTCTTAAGTCTCTGGGGTATATTTGTAGCAATAGCCAAAAATACATTGTATGGGTCAAAATTATAGATTTTTCTTTTTTATGCCAAAAATCATTAGGATATTAAGTAAAGATCATGTTCCATGAAGATATTTTGTAAATTTCCTACTGTAAATATATCAAAACTTAATTTTTGATTAGTAATATGCATTGCTAAGAACTTCATTTGGACAGCTTTAAAGATGATTTTCTCAATATTTAGATTTTTTGCACCCTCAGATTCCAGATTTTCAAATAGTTGCATTTCGACCAAATATTGTCCTCCTAACAAACCATACATCAAAGGAAAGATTATTTATCATCTTTCAGATGATGTATAAATCTCAATTTCGAAAAATTGACACTTAAGACTGGTTTTGTGGTGCAGGGTCACATATGATTTAGTTAATAGTTTGTCTGCATTCGCACAAAACACTCTGGTTTTACTGGAAGTGGAATCAGAATAGTTAAATTCTTTCTTAATTATTGACATCTCTCACGTGTTATGAAGAGGAATTAAAGCCTCTGTGTTTCCCTCTTGATTCTCTAAAGGGTTCTCCTGCATCATCCGTGCATTTCTTTTCAGGCTCTCTCTAAATCTCTGAGAACTCAAGGTCATTGTGGTTTGTTTTATGTGGCGGTCCAGTCTTTAGCTCAGCTCGATCGATATTTTATTGTAGAAGTGTGCGTTTCAGACGCAGATAAACAAACCCAGTGTTTGTATGATGGAAGTGGAAGATGCTTCGGATCAATACAGCCTCGAGAGGAGAGATGACAAACCTTGATGGAAACCATCTTCTTTATTTTACGTTTAATAAAAAATATTTTATTTATATATATATATTTATTTAAATGTATATCATTATTGATATTTATTTATATATTTACATACTCTCTCATATATTTATATATCAACATTAATGTATGTTTTCTTAACTTATTTTTATTTTTGTCTTGAGTTATTTTTTCTCCATTGGGATTTTTTGCCTTTTTATAAGCTTAAATCTAATTACACATATTATAATATATAGTAAAATAAAATAAAAAAACAGGAACCAATCTGCATCTCAATAAAGACATATTTTTATTTATTTTTATTTTATTTTTTATATTTTAATTTTAGTATTTTAAGAGAGAGTATAGAAAATGTATATCATTATTGATATTTATTTATGTATTTACATACTCTCTCATATATTTATATATCAACATACTAAATAATATAATAGAGTTGTGCTTATAACAAGGTAAAAGTAAAATTTCCAATAAATAAATATTTGTCTATTTATTTATTTGCAAAGCGCGATTTATAAAAGCAAAATTATCAAATATATAATTTATTGATTTATTCTTTAAAACCAAGTCTTAATATGTTATGCAATCTTGCTTCAAGTAAATTCATCTTGTTTTATGATTTTTTAGACTGGAAAATTTTCAATGTTACTGATAAAGAATTTTGTTGTATTTTTTTTCTGAATGTCCGCTACAGCCACGCAGTGTTGTATTGAAACCGACTGTCGGGGAAGTGCTTTAGCCGAAGCTCTCCGTCATGCCATGAAGAAGTCAGCGCAGAGATTTGTGGTGGAGCTTTAAAAGCAGAGATGCTTTATGGATGCTCCTCGGCCGTATTCCTCATTCAAATAATATTTCAAAGCTGAGGAAGTGCAGCTCTTGATGTGTTGCTCGCTGCAGAACTCTTTCTCTGTCTCTGTGTTATTCTGCTGCTCTGGGAAGTCGCTCAGATCTCGTGTGTAATGAATTATTAAAGTGACTCCTGACGGATCTGGAGGCCAAACAAAGACGTGCTTCATCTGAAGAGTTTAATTGTGAAGTGGACTGATCCGTGCTCCTCATGAAGTCTCCCGTTTATTCTGTTGCAGAGTGATTCATATCGTATGGATTCGTTCGATTAAGTTGTTTATTTAAGTCAGTCTGATCTGCATGGAAACTTCCTCATATTTTAGCACGAGCAGAATAAATATAATAAGCACATCAAGAGCTGGACTCTAGATTCATGTGTAAAGTAGCGTGAGAGATTTCAGTGGTACACCGGAGACTCATTAGTGCTGAAGCTCTTCTGCTCCCTCTCCACCTCTTTCCTGGCATTTGACCATTTATTAATGGATATTTTTACTAGACGAGCTGCATTTGAAGCTGCAGAAAAATATATACCTTTTAATTAATACTCAGAATGATTCTTTTGTTGACCATAAACTGCTACAGCTAGACTAATCAACTGTACAATTACTGTAGATTGAAAAATTGTTTTATTCTTATTATTATTATTATAGTAACACATGAACTGACATGGCCTGTATATTTTTACAGCATTTATTAATCTTCAGTAATGCTGAATAATAAAAAGTTAATGTTGCAGTAACTCACACAATGCGCAATTGTGACCATTGAGCACAAATCCAGTCTTAAGTGTAATTTTTTCAAAATTGAGATTTATACATCATCTGAAAGCTGAATAAATAATCTTTCCATTGATGTATGGTTTGTTATGATTTGACAATATTTGGCCGTTTTTTAACTATCTCGAAAATCTGGAATCTGAGAGTGCAAAAAAATCTTAATACTGAGAAAATCTCCTTTATAGTTGCCCAAATGAAGTGCTTAGCAATGCATATTACTAATCAAAAATTTAGTTTTGATATATTTACAGTAGGAAATTTACAAAATATCTTCATGGAACATGATCTTTACTTAATATCCTAATGATTTTTAGCATTAAAAAAAAAATCTATAATTTTGACCCATACAATGTATTTTTGGCTATTGCTACAAATATACCCCAGAGACTTAAGACTGCTTTTGTGCTCCAGAGTCACAATTTTTGTGTCTTTTGACCTTAAACATGTATTAGTAAATGTTGAGATTAATATTTGTAAATTAATCAACTAAAATTCAATTCTGTAGAAGTATTGTTCATTGCTAGTTCATTTTAGCCAATCTAAAATCTATTAGCAATATATTAGAGTTATACTCAACAAGAGTTTATAACATAATTAGTATATTAATATATTAGTTATACTCAAAAAAAAAAAAAAAGTTCTGCTTTGTCATGCTCAAGAACCAAAGTAAATCTGCTGTCTGAACACTTTGACAGTTTGTCATTAAGCATATAATCCTGATGACTGAAGTGTGTTTGAATGTATTTTATGTTGTTTATCAGAGAGGAAGATTGCAGAGGAAGATTGCATCATCTTGATTGATGGGCTGAACGAGGCGGAGTTTCACAAACCAGACTATGGTGACACCGTCGCCTCCTTCATCACCAAAATCATCTCCAAGTTCCCCAGCTGGCTCAAACTGATCGTCACTGTGAGAACAAGCCTTCAGGTGAGACGGCGATATATACTGTCTCTGAAGCTGCGGGTCATGACACATGAATCTGTTTAGAGCTGCAAAAACCAGTGTTAAACACACGTGATAATGCACCAAATCACATCAAGATAAATAATAGACTTAACTAGAGAAGAGAATCTAGTCCACTTAGAGCGATGGACAGATTGAGTGACACCCGCATCCTCAAAACATCCTAAACAACACTACACAAGATGGACAGTATGACAAATTAGATGACATTAAATACAGTTTTGACCGCAGTAAGGGTAAATATGGTTTGTGTGACCACAGTCAATTATTATTGAAACTGAATTTCAAGGGACTTTTTTTACTTGTCATATTTCACCCCAAAATCAAAAGAACTAGAAATGATGCATAAAACACACACACACACACACACACAATTTTATATTATATATTATTATATATTTTATTTTACATTAAAAATAGAATACTATTTATATATGTATGTTTCTTTTTTATATCATCTTTCACCCCAAAATCAAAAGAACTAGAAATGATGCATAAAATGTTTACATTACAAATGTATACAAATGTAAAAAAAAAAGTACTATTGTTATAAAAAATGGATATAAAAAGGTATTAAAATATAATGATAGATAGATAGAGATATTGTTTTGCATATCAGTCATATTTCTCCCCAAAATAAAACAAAATATAAAATAAATTAAATAAAAATATCTATATATATATATAGATACATACATATATATATACTATATATATATATACATACATATACATAAATAAATAAATAAAAAGTTTGGAAACATTACTATTTTTAATGTTTTTGAAAGAAGTTCTTCTGCTCATCAAGCCTGCATTTATTTAATCAAAAATACAAAAAAAAAAAAATGTAATATTGTGAAATATTATACAATTTAAAATAATGTGTTTTAAATTTAATTATACTTTAAATTATCATTTAGTTCTGTGATGCAAAGCTGAATTTTTAGGATCATTATCACATGATCCCTTTAGAAATCATTCTAATATGATGATTCATTATCAAAGTTGGAAACAGTTCTGCTGCTTAATGTTTTTTATTTTTTTGTGATAATTTTTTAGTTTTTTTTGATGATTTGATGGTTAATAAGTGGTTAAAAATAAATAAAATAACAAAAAAGAAGACGCTATGTTTTTTAAAATATAAATATTTTGTAATAACAATATACACTACTGGTCAGTAATTTGGGATCAGTAATTTTTTTTTTCTTTTTTTTTTTAATAATAAAATCAATACTTTTATTCAGCAAGGATGTGTTAAATTGATAAAAAGTGATTAGTAAAGAAAAATATATTATTATATAATATAATTTTTATTTTTAGAATTTTTATTTTTATTTTGAATAAATGCAGTTCTTTTTAACCTTTTATTCATCAAATATATTAGACAGCAGAACTGTTTCCATCACTCATAATAAATCAGAATATTAGAATGATTTCTAAATGATCATGTGATAGACTGGATGTTACATGTGATAATGGAGATGGAGCATTGTTTCTGAATATTAGTCTTTGCATCACAGGAATAAATTATTTTTTTTAAAGTATATTCAAATAGAAAAACTTTATTTTAAGTCTGTAGTAATATTTCACAATATTACAGTTTTTTCTGTATTTTTGATCAAATAAATGCAGGCTTGATGAGCAGAAGAGACTTCTTTCAAAAACATTAAAAATAGTAATGTTTCCAAACTTTTGACCTGTACTGTATATATATATATATATATTCTGCTTACTATTGTTAAGAGATGGTTATAAAAATGTATAAAAATGATATATATATATGTATATGTTTTATATAATTTTGGTATGAAATACAAGTTTTATATATATATATCTATATATATATCCATATATATATATATCTATATATATATATATATATATATATATGTATATATATACACACCACACACACACACGATTTTATAATATATATATATTATATATTTTATTTTACATTAAAAATAGAATACTATTTATATATGTATGTTGTACGTTATATTACTATTATTATATATAAAAAAGTTATACACACACGCACACACACACACACACACACACACACACACACACACACACACACACACACATATATATATATACTTAGTCTTTCTGCAGTATATAATAATTTCTTATTTTGTCTTCTGATTTGGTGGTGACATGTTTTTGTAACCCAGGCCAGAATATTTTTCTTGTCTGCTCAGATCAGGTTTGGTGTCATGTTCACCATCTCAGACTCTCTCCCCCTCATCTTGACACTTTGGGCAGGAGTATGTTGTAGCTCTAATAAGGCACATTGACCCCCCCACATGAGACGGTACGACAGCTAGACAGTAATCCAGACAGGAGGAGGAGAAAAGGAAAAGGGAGCGAATTCTAGTGAGAGAGAGAGAGACAGTGTTCATGTTGGCTGTGTTTTGACAGTTTGAAAGGTAGAGCTCGACTAGCAGAGCAGAATCATCTAGTGTTTGATATGTGTCAGACGACAGATTGGAGTGTGTGTGTGTGTGTGTGTGTGTGTGTGTGCAAGCGCAAATGTGTGTTTTTGTACTTATGAAAGCCTCCTAATGCGTTCTGCTTCAGCTGTCACTATAAGTGAGGAGAGCTAGTCTGGCGTTCTCGCTCAGTTGGACTTTACATTATTTTTCAGCCTTTTGACAATTTGTTATATATCTTGAGATTAATGCATTTACTCTAAAATGATTTAAAATGCAATTTTTTATATGCAGTCAGCGACTGTAGACTAGTCATTATAAATGTTTAAGAAGTACAATGCAGTAACAATCTACTGTAGTTCAAATATTTTCAAATATTTTATTTTAACTAAATAAAGACAACCAAGATTCATATTTAATCATTTTCATTCATGTGCACTGATATTAGAATACATATTAATAAAATTAATTAATAATTAATAAATTAATAAGTTATTATTATATGTATAAAAAAGTTATACACACACACATACACTACCGGTCAAAAGTTCAGGATCAGTAAGACTTGTAATATTTTTTAAAGAAGTCTCTTCTGCTCATCAAGGCTGCATTTATTTGTTCAAAAATACAGAAAAAACTGAAATCTTGCAAAATGTTATTACTATATAAAATAATGGTTTTATATTTTAATATCCTTTAAAATATAATTTATTTCTCTGATGTAAAGCTGAATTTCCATCAGCCATAGCTCCAGTATAAAGTGTCACATGAACCTTCAGAAATCATTCTTATATGCTAAAATTACAGCTTTCATGCGAGAAAAAAAATGAATTCTACTGAATTCGAAACTTCAGTCAGGAATCCACATTGTCCTCTTTAGAGAAAACCAGTAGGAAAAGTTTTGGATGTATTTCTCGACTGCAAGACAATTATTGACCCTTCATTCCCGTCTTGTCTTCACAGGAGATCACCAGTCTGCTGCCCTTCTCCAAGATCAGCCTGGACGAGTTCCCAGACAACAAGGAGATCGGGACGGACCTGAACGCCTACATCCAGCACCACATCAACAGCAGCCAGAACATCCTCAACAACATCTCCCTCAGCGGCAGAGCAGACCCCGTCATCGTGGGCAAAGTCAGCTCCCACCTCACCTCCCGCAGCCAGGGCTCGTACCTGTACCTCAAACTGACCCTTGACCTCTTTGAGAAGGGTCATCTGGTCATCAAGAGCGCCAGCTACAAGGTGGTGCCCATCTCTCTGTCCGAGCTCTACCTGCTGCAGTGCAACATGAAGTTCATGAGCAACTCTGCGTTCGAGCGCGCCGTGCCCGTTCTCAACGTGGCGCTGGCGTCCCTGCACCCCATGACGGACGAGCAGCTGTTTCAGGCGCTGAACGCGGGCAGCGAGCGAGGGGAGCTGCTGTGGGACGACTTCCAGCAGAGGATGGAGACGCTCTCGTGTTTCCTCGTCAAGCGCAGGGATAAGACGCGGATGTTCTGCCACCCGTCCTTCAGAGAGTGGCTGGTGTGGCGAGCGGATGGAGAGAGCTCTGACTTCCTGTGTGACCCCAGGTGAGCTTCAGTGCTGTCTTAGAAAGTGGAGGAAAAGACTGGATTGGATACGGTTTTCAACATCTTAATTGCAGTAATGTTGACGTTTTGTAACTTTATATTATATATGAATAATATAAACTAATAAATATGAAGTTATTATATTTTGATTATATATTGATTACATGTAAATATATATTTATTTAATATATATATTTTTTGTATTTCATTTCAATTTTAAAAATTTAAAATAACATATATAATATTTAATATTAAAGTAATATGTTGAAAAATTCACATATTCATATATGCCATAAAATTCTAGTAATGATAAATAGGACATAAAAAGGAACCATCGTCATTTCAAAAATAAATATTTTAATAATAATAATAATAATAATAATACAAATAGTAACACTAAAATAATAATAATAATAATATAAATAATAACTAACAAAATAGTAACACTAAAATAATAATAATAATAATATAAATAATAATTATAATAATATTTTATGATGATGATAATAATAATATTTTATATATATTTGTATATGTATATATATATATATATATATATATATATATTTTCACAGATTTTTGATTTTTTTGAATTTTTATTATTATATGATATATATATATATAAATATATATATATATATCATATAATAATAATATTTTATATATATATATATGAAGTATATATGAGTATATATATATATATATAGATATATATATATATATAATATCTATATATATAATATTATACAATTTATTATTAAAAAGTATGAATGTTTGTAAAAAAATAATAATAATAATTTAAGAGGAACCATCAGTTTATCATTTCAAACTGAAATACTTTTAATAGTAATAATGATGATGATGATGATAATAATAATATTGTTTTGATATATATCAATGATGGATTTATGGTTGTTTTTTGGATTTATTGTCATTATAGCCAAATAGATGAATCTAGTTAAATGATTGATGACTCTAGTTTTAAATTAAATGAACTGATTCTCATAAATGAATTAAACTAATGCTGTCTTTGTTACTGAGGTTAAATTGATATCTGTATTTATACTCATTATACTCATAAGTCTAATGACACAGTCTTTAGACAACTCAATGACCAGATAAAAAGCACATTAAAATTATTGCAGTCTTCACGATGCTGCTTAATTTTATATCACCTGCAAAATCATTGCAATTAGATTGTGAAAGCTGTAAGGACATTGCAGTTTAATAAAGAGCTAGTAGCTTGACTCTCTTACTGAGTGTTCAAGTCTCAAGATCAAATTCACCCCCCAAAAAGTTGAAAAATCATAAAAAAGCATTTTAATTTACTTCATATGTTTGACATTTATATGAGGATGTTGTTCTCTCTTATCTCTGTTCAGCTCCAGACACACTGTTGAATTTACTGACTTCATTAAAATAAGAGCAGGAGTTTCCTGATTGGACACAGACAGATCGTGTGTGTGTGTGTGTGTGTGTGTGTGTGTGTGTGTGTGTGTGTGTGTGTGTGTCTTCACAGTCAGCTAATGAAATATCATGATCTGCTTGAGGAGATGATGAAAGCCAGTGCTGATTTTATATGCCTGTGCAACATCCAGTTTCCTCTCGTTTAATTACTTTGAAATATATTGCTTGTCCAGCTTTGATAATAGACAGAAGGAGGTGAAACAAACATATAAAAAAGTCTTCCTTGAAAAAAGAAATGTATTTTTCAAGAAAACAAGATTTATTTTTAAACTTTTAAGATTTTTGTACTGCAACCTTTTTTTCATTACATTTATTCAACCTTTTTGTCATTAAATTTTTATTTTTATCATTTTTTTTTTACATTTTTTATGTATATATTTTTACTTCATTTTAATAATTTTTTTTTATATTTTTTTTTTAATTATTTTTTTGTATTTTTTTTTTTTATGTTTGTGTATAATGTTATTGATTAAGTTTATTGTTATAGTTTATTTTTATATTTATATTTATATGTATATAATTATTTACTATATGTATAAATAATATATATTATAGAATGCATAAATCAGTGCATATAGTCAAAAAGAGGTGAATCTTACAAAAACAAGTCACCCTTTTTTAAGACACCCTTGTCAAAATTTTTAAATAAAAATATTTGCAAGAAAACAATGCAGTTTTTAAAAACATTAAGATTTTTGCGTTTCAGTGTTTTATTATTTTATTTATTATTATTATTATTTATTTTTTTACATTTTAAATATCTTTATTTTTTGTTTATTTATTTACTGGTCATTACCATTAAATTAGCATTACAATAATTTTTACTTAATTATTCTATTATTATAATTATAAAATATTTATTATAATTTGTATTATATAATGCATATATATATATATATATATATATATATATATATATATATATATATATATAATACTTATTATATATATATATATATATATATAATACATATACTATATATTATATTATTACAATAATTACATAGTGTTAATTATACTGTTACAATTATATATGCACGTACACACACACACACACACACACACACCACACACACACACACATATATATATGCACATTTTAGATACAGTATATGTGTGTGTGTGCACATTTTTACTTAAATAATAGTTTACTGTATGCAAATACAGTAATATATATATATATATATATATAATATATATATAATATATATATATATAGCGATATATACTATATATATATACGTATACTATATTATATATATCTTATATATATATATATATATATATATATATGTGTGTGTGTACATTATGCACATTATATATGTAATTTTTTGTGTTATGGTAAAGAAACATCCTGTTGCTGCAGGAAAATGTCAAACCAGAATAAGTAACTGCACTCATTACTCATTCTCTAGAGATGCTGATCAGCTGTGGTGATCTTAGACTCCAGTTTTAGTTGTAATTGGGATTCTGTTCCTCTCCTGTTCTCATTGCGGTGTGTCCGAGCGCTCTGATTGGTCCATCGGTGTCCTATTGATGACTCACCTCCCTGAACCCTCTCCCGGTCCAGACTAGAAAAGTTGGCTTTGAAAAAGAGGGACTTCTGAAAAGTTCCCTGCCTTGTTATTCGGCTGCTGAATGAGGGGGAAAAGAAAGGCGACGGATTGAGTTTAATGTAGAGGAGATGCAGTGCTGATCAAAGCCAGCTGCATTCATGCGTGGCCTTTTAATGAAGCTCGGTTAATTAACACCAGCGAGAGCCTATTCCACTCTTCTCCTGTGTTTTACGGGGGCGCCGTTCCAGACGGGCCAAGCCACGCCAACACAGAGACGCTTTCAGCGCCTTGCATCAAATACTACATTATACAGAGCTTTAGTCAGAGGTTTACCTCACGAGAAGCTCGTTTGATCTCAGAGATGAAAAGATTTGACCCTTAATCACATGCGACGGATCCTTCATTAAAAGAAATCTGAATTTATAAAGGCAGAAATTAACATGAAAAGTGAACCTGATGTTAAAAACCACAACTTTTGTTAAGAGTCTCATATTTTAAAAGCATACAGGCCTTTCCAGTTCACCCTTCTGCTGTCAGCGAGGACATGAATGAGAATAATTGCTAGATTAAATTGCTAAAAGTCCTCAGGAGTGAGCAGATGATATGAAGGGAGGAGTGTTTCTGCAGTCAGCTGTTGTGTCTCAGTGCTGTTTCTCGTCTTCTTCCTTCATAAATGCACGTGTTTCTCTGCAGGAGTGGACATGCACTGATGGCCTTCATGTTGTCGAGGCAGGAGGGAAAGTTAAACAGGCAGCAGACGATGGAGTTGGGTCACCACATCCTCAAAGCACACATCTTCAAGGTATCTGATGCATCTGTCTGGAGAGATCTATGCGTACAGCTAAAAAAGTATAATAAAATATTAATAAAGCAGTTGAAAAATTAGGAGCACATATTTTTTTAGAGATAATAGCATTAATGTGCCACAATGTAACAAAGAAACAGAGCTTATCAGTTCAATTCAGGAACACATTAATTAACACCATTGAGAATAATCATGACAAAGCTGATCAACTTCTGATCAACCATATTTAATATACTAGTTATAATTTAATAGCTAATTTGAAAGGCAGAAAATATAACTATAATTTAAAAACAAACCATTTCTAACTTAATAAAATAAAATAGTATTTATAGTAATAATGCAAATGATTTTAGTACTTGTATTTATAGTATTATTGTTATTTTTTATTAACTTAAATTATGCACATTTAACAAATCAATAAAGAAATGTAGCTGTAATTCTGTTGTGCTATAAATATTTACAATATTTTTACGACACAAATTTATAGTACTAAAAATTTTTGGCTGCCTTATTTTGTGTTTTCACTCATTAAATCAAGAGATTTTTTCTTGGCTGAAAACAGCTACAGGTTTCTAAACGAGTCTCATTACAAGAGGGTTGTTGCATTTTAAAATGCACGTTATGAATTAACTCACAACAGTTGCAGAGATGGCGTTTTTATTTATTTATGTCTATATGCATTTATGTATTTCAATTATAATACAAATGCATACATCTATGTTATGCATTTTATATTTATGATATAATAAAGGTAATACTGTATGTGTGTGCTTCTTTGCAGGGTCTGAGTAAGAAGACCGGTGTGTCGTCCAGTGTTCTTCAGGCCTTATGGATCCAGCTGTGGTGCACTGATGGTCTTCTGTCTGCTGCTTTGGCCTCTCTTAGGAACCTCTACCCCCAACCAATGTCCAAGGTCAGTCCGTCGTCTTTGCTTCATGTGGATGTGCTTCAGATGTTTATCCTCATTCATTTTCTCCATAGAAATTTCAAAATGTTACTCTTTTAATGCATTTAGACTGTCTGTAGCTGTCTTCCTCAAATGAAACCTAGTGTTGATGCATAACTGTAGAGAGCCAATTAGAATGCAGCATTTGCCACTGATCTTTGACCCCTACGATGAGTCCTGTTCCTCGTTGAATGACATGACATTTATAATGAGATGTCATCATTAGGACTGCAGAAGTCCGGCGTTCAGCTCTGTTGCCGTTGAGACACATCACTTCATTTATTCAGTAATATGTGTAAATCACAGACGTGAATGGATTCCAGTGACTTCCTGTTTTTAATGAACGGTGTTATGATTATGTCTGTACTGATCAAACTTTGAAATCCGTCGTTAACGGTCAGATTAGTGAGGCATGTCTTCACTCCATTGGTCTGATGTGAAGATTAGAAAAAGACCACAGATAAACGCTGGAAAGCAGACTCTGCATTAATAATTATCAACGCCTTTTAGATTTAGTGTTAATTTAATAATCTAAAGGTCAAGATGATTTTATTTTCCTCCTCATCTATTAACATTCATAATGTCTCACAATGACAGATGCAGTGAACGTGATGTTTTTCTTTATCCCTTTTTTCAGTCTTTCTCTATTGTTCTTGTTGGCTGTCATGTTATTGGATGAATCTCTTAAAAACACCATCCAGTTCACAAATATAATTAAATAAGACATTTTTTTAATTGATTTGACTTCAACATTAACAGAAAAAATAAATAAAGTATTTAAATGACTATATATATATATATATATATATATATATATATATATAATATAATAATATATATATATATATATAGTCATTTATTTAATTAATTTAATATATCATTTCACTCCAAAATCAATAGAAAACAAATAAGGAAAATAATAAAGTAGATTCATTTTATATAAATATATATATATTATATATATATATATAGTATATATATATTATATATATATATATATATATATATATATAGTTATTTATTTATTTGTTGTTTTGTTTAATTTATCATTTCACTCCAAAATCAATGCAGATTAATTTTATATATATATATATAAAACAATAAAAAATATAACAAATATTAGTGTTTCTTATTTATTTATTTTCTTATTTGTTTTCAATTGATTTTGGAGTGAAATTATAAATTAAAATCAAACAAAACAAATAAATAATCTCTATATATATATATCTATATCTCTATAATATATATAATATATATATATATTATATATATATATATATATATATATATATAAAATTTCTTTTTTTTTCTGTTAATTTTTAAGTTAAATAAGTTAGTTTAAAAAATTCTTATATATAAAAGACAGTAAGTAGTCAGTTTTTTGTGAGTTTTTATTTTATTTTAATTTTTAATCTCCGGACCTGGTCCTTGATAAGCAGCAATGGATGAATGGATTTTTTATTTTTAATCTCCGGACCTGGTCCTTGATAAGCAGCAATGGATGAATGGATTTTTTATTTATTTTTTGCATGTTTGGTGTTGTACCCGGGTGTTTTCACTTTCCACTAACAGTTAACAGTTTTCTCTCCTCTCAGAGTAAACAAGTCGTCCTTGAGCTCTTTAAATTGCTCTCAGTGACTGTTAGTCGAGTTTGGTTCTGTGATTGCTGCATGCAGCTGTATTTTCTATTTATCTTTCGCCTCTTCTCTCTCTCTCTCTCTCTCTCTCTCTCTCTCTCTCTTCCTCAAGGTGGTATCTAAACATTCTCATGTGGTTTTGGTAAATAAAACAAATTTCCTTTCCAGGCGTTCTCGGGCCTCTGGGGCGCGCATCGGCGAGCCGCCGTGCTGTGGATTAAACACTTTGTTATTCATACGGGCTTATCAAAAGCAGAATCCAGGTGGATTATGACTGGGGACAACAATGTGCCTGCCGACGCGCCGAAGCACTTAAGAGCCTTGCAATTGAATGGATCAGGCTTTGACATGTGATCAGCATGCTTTACCAATCAGCAGTTTGTTCTTAGTGAACTTTAAACACAGGATGAGGCATTGTTTTACAAAGAAAGACACAATATGAGAGCTGGAGGAAGATAAACGACAACTGACAGCTCGAAATGCTGCAGATCACTCTCTATTTTAGGAATTTGGTTGAAGAAGCTGAAAGCAAACCTTGTGAATGATGTCTCGAGTTAGGAATTTGGTTGAAGAAGCTGAAAGCAAACCTTGTGAATGATGTCTCGAGTTTAGACGGTCTCGGTTATCTGTCTGTAGGTGAGTTCGTCTGCTGATGCTGGGTGGATTGTCGCGAATGTCAACTACCGCACCAGAGGTGTTTATAACAACGCCCCCCGGGTCTACCTGTGTCCCGTCTCACGGGGCCATCTAGGAAATGGTCAGCCTGCTCGCTGGAGTCCGAGATAGAAAACGTGGACGTGGCTGGTTTCAGCGAGAAAACGGTCATGACAGAGAACGGCATGAGTGCTTTGTGTTACTCAGCAGCGGCTGGTCATCTGGAGCTGGTCAGCCTTCTCTGTAAGAGAGGAGCCAAGGTCAGTTTTTTTTTTGTGTATTTTTGTTTTTTATTTTTGTTAGATGTCGGTTTATATATTTTTTATTTATATTTTTATATTTTTATATATATATATTTATTTTTTTAAATTTATATTATTTTTAGTAATTTATTATTATTTATTTTAGTATTTGTTTTTTTTATTTTTATATGTTTTACTTTCATTTTAAATATTATTATATCATTTTATTTTTTATTATATACAATTTTAAAAAACATAATTATATATATATATTTACTTTTCGGTTTACTTCATTTTAAATATTATATATCATTTATTTTTTATTTATATAAATACATATATATAATTAATATGAATTTTTATATAATATATAATAATATATTATATATATTATAAATTAATAATTATTTATATATAAATATATATATATTATATATATATATATTTACCCACACACACACACACACACACACAGAATATGTTTAATTATTAGTGCAAATTAGGATATTGCTTTACCGTATTTAAAAATTTATTTTTTTATTTTTGTTATTAGTATGCTTTATTTTTAAAGTTTAATTTTTGTGTCATGATTATTAAATTAAAATTTTAATTAAACTATTAATTGTTTTTTGAATGTGACACAGATATGTTTTATTTTTGCAATTTGTTACGATACCAAATTTTTTACTGGATACGGGATACGATTCTTTTGGGGGGCTGACTAAAATATCCTGATTTTTTAAACCTTCTACTGAAACCGATACATGACAAAAAAAAAAACACAATTAAACAATAGGAAAAGTAAGTTAAAAGGGTGACCCACATTTGGGGGGGAATTTGATAAGATCATTAATTTTATTATATACTATTAATTAAAAAAAAAAAACTCTCTTTGAACCAGTTGGAGTTTGCATCTTAACCCGGCTGCTTTTTGAGAGGCACAAACATTTATTTTATGTTCAAGTAGTAACAGGAAATTATATTTTATGATAGTTTTAAGTTAACTAATATAACCCTGTAAAGGTTTTGATGGTTAACTAACGTTCTAAACTTTAAACTTCAATAAATAAACTCTAAAACCCTAAGTCTAATTATATTTGAGACCTGTAGGTTTTTTCCTATTAAAAACCAAGGCTTAGTGTTCATGTTGAATCTCTACACAAGTTTGTTCATGGGGTGTATTTGAGTTGTTTTTTCCAGGGTGGATCACGTGGACAAAGCAGCCCAGTGTTGTGCGCTGGTGCATGCGGCCCTGCGGGGTCATTTTCAGAGGTCATCGATAGTGTCTGGGCTGGAGCTGAGCTGGAGGCCCACTGAGGGACATGTCAACAGGACCCTGAGTCTGGAAGAACAAAGCCCTGCAGCAGGTGGGGCTCATCGCCGCATGCTGCAGTATGGGGGAAACAACCATTCATGTGAGGGGCCACCCCCCCCACACAACACACGCAGACACCCCCCCCACCCACCACACCCCACACACACACACACCACACACACACACCCCCACACACCACACACACACATTACACACCACATGACCCACACTGTCAGAAAAACTTTTCTATTATTTGGGGGTTTTTTTGTGCAATATTTTTTTACAGGGAGCACTTTGTACCTTACAATTTAACAATTTATTATTTTGTTATTTTATAAAATTATCATTTTTACCTTACAATACAATTATTATTTGTTATTATTATAATTATTTGTGTCAATTATGTTATTTAATTAGTATATTATTTATAATATGAAAATAGTGCATCTGGTTTTAATTTATGTATCATCATTTAAAACAATAAAAATTGATCCAAAGTGCTGTACATAGTTCATAGCAGGACTACACCATTTAAAAAAAAAAAAAAAAAAATTGATCCAAAGTGCCAAAAGCTAAAAAGAATAAAAAAAAAAAATGTGTTTTCAGAGTAGATTTAAAAAATGTCCCAAAGAAGGAGCAGGACCTCACATGATAAGGGAGAGCATTCCAAAGCTTGGGCCCAGCCACAGAAAAGGCTCCGATCACACCTTTAAATTTGTAGCGACTTTCGTGCCACCTTTAAAAGCAAGTGATTTGAAGATCTAAGTGACCCTAGCAGGACAATATATGGCCACATAAGATCACAAATATACCTTGGTGCACAGCCAGACAACGCCTTATAAACAAACATGAGGATCTTAAAATCAACTCTAAACTTAATGGGAATCCAGTGAAGGGATGGCCAAAACAGGAGAAATATGATCCCTCTTTCTAGACCCAGTCAAAAAGTCTTTGCAAGCTGCATTTTGACAAGAACAATTTGTAATCGAGATAGTGAAGATTGAGGAAGACCACAATAAAGAGAGTTGCAATAATCTAATCGTGATGTTACAAAAGCATGAATTGCAACTTCTAAGTCTTTGCTTGGAAAGAATATTCTTCAACTTTGGCGATAGATCTTAAATGGAAAAAGCTTCCTCTAATAAACCCGCCTAATGTGCAACTAATTTGTTTATCAAAGAATAGTGAAGAGTTTCAAAAGATCACTCCAAGGTTTTTGATTTGTTTTGCATACCATTTTTTGAGAGAGGACCTAAACTGTGCTTTCAGAGCAGGAGAGGAAATCTGCCGGACAACCGAGAATTAAAACCTCTGTTTTATCCTCATGGTTTTTAGCTGCAAAAAATTATTCGTCATCCACCTCTTGATATCATCTACACATCCCAATAACACATCATCAAATGCAGCAGTGGTGTCAAGCTTTAACTGGAAGGTAAAAGCTGAGAATCATCTGCATAACAGTGATATGAAAAATGTTGTACTTCTGAAAAATGAGGGCCAAGGGCAGCATTTTAAGGGGGGAAACAATAAAGGTCCCAAAATAGATCCCTGGGGCACACCAAACAAAACAGGCGCCAGATGACGAGGAACAATTTCCTAAATTTACAGAAAAAGTCCCTCTTTCCCGAGGTAGGAAGCAAACCACTTTAGTACAGTGCCCTTGACACCTACCATATATTCTAGTCGTTCAAGAAGAATGTTGTGGTCAATAGTATCAAATGCAGCACTCAGGTCCAACAAAACCAGCACAACACAAGATGTAAAACACAGATGTAAATGATGCACAATAAATCATCTGTTGGAATACAGTTTATTAGGAATATACAGCTCGATACTGTCAACCATCGCAGCAGATTTTGATTTATTCAGTTGTGGATGTTTTCTATATTCAGTGTTTTCAGAGCTGATTTTAGTTTTAGTTTTCTCCACTTTAACTGTCTGACAGTAGCATGTGCAAAAACAACCACACTAAACCCATAATTAAACCTAATATATTACAAAATATGTCAAATGTTGGATTTTTTTAAACCCATAGAAATTTATTACAATATCTGAGACATTTCCATCGCCTTCGATATCTTTTGCGGTTAAGTCTTGGTTATTTCCTGACCCTAGTGCGTTCACATACACAAGCTCACATATTTTTTCTAAAAAAAGGAGTTGTTGTGGTTGTTTTATTAGTGGTGTAGTGGAGACAGGGGTTTTGGAGTATTGTGTAATCTTTTAGATTTTGTGAGGATGCGGTTGTCATGGAAGAACAGCCATAGCAACAGGCTGGTCTCTTAGGTCAAGCTGTTTGAGCCTATGAAGAAACGGAGGGAAGAAGCTCTTGTGCGTTTGATTTTGCGTTAGGATTCTTCCAGCATCAGCACTTCAATCTGAGTTTATTCATTCAACTTCCTGTTGATCGACCCAGATAGTTTTCTTTGTTGCTGTCTAGAATTATTGCAGATCTTGCCAGTAGTGGGTGAAAAGAGAAAATGAAGCAGCCATGAAACTGTTATTTTATTCACTATATTTCTTTGTCCTTATGACACTATTTCTGTTTTTTCCTTGCATTTTCCCTTGTACCCAGCATGAATGTTTTTAATTTGAATCACTTCATCGATGGCAGTGTTGTTTTAGTACCATTGATTTACTATTATAGTTTTTGTTAATATTTTTGATAACTGGCAATTTTATTTTATATTTTCAGTTTTCTCTATAATTTGTTTAATTTAAATTTTGTTGTTTTTATTAGTGTTTTTATAAATTTAAAAGTTTATTTTATATTCTCAGTTTTCTCTATAATTTAATTTTAATTTTGTTGTTTTATTAGTGCTTTTATAATTTGAAAAGTTAATTTTATTTTATATTTTCTCTATAATTTGTTTAATTTTAATTTTGTTGTTTTATTAGTGTTTTTATCATTTTAAAAGTTTATTGTATTTTATATTTTCTGTTTTCTCTAATTTTATTGTATTTTGTTTTTATTAGTGTTTTTATCATTTTAAAAGTTTATTTTAATATTTTCAGTTTTCTCTATAATTTAATTATAATTTTGCTGTTTTATTAGTGCTTTTATAATTTGAAAAGTTTATTTTATTTTATATTTTGTTTTCTCTATAATTTTAGTTTAATTAAAAAAAATAATTAGTGTTTTTATCATTTTAAAAGTTTATTTTATTTAATATTTTCTGTTTTCTCTATAATTTAATTTAAATTTTATTTTTATTATTGTTTTTACCATTTTATTTTTTTTTATTAGTATTTATTTATTTTAGTACAAAAAAAGATAAATGTTTCTGAAATAAAATAAGGTTAAAGTTTTTTTTTTATTATTTCAGCTAAAGATTTAATTTCAAGTAACAAATGTGTTTTGTATGGTTTTAGTTTTAGTTAAATATAATAACTCAGTCAGACAGTCATTCTTAAAATCAATTGTAATCTTGTACCATGTTGTAGTTCCCCATTAAATTCGCAGCCACTGGAGAATAACTTCACCAAAGCCAATTTTTCCCCACATGTGGCATTTAATGACCCTTGTTTCAGGCCGTATCTGATTCTTCATTTGCTCTTCTGTTCTAGTATTGTGTTTGATTGATGTGAGCTGGTGTTTTGGCAGGTGCTGGAAGGCTTGTTGACGTTGAATAATGAACTGGCGGTGCAGATTGATGCCTGATGGACACACTGTGGGGACTGTGGGGGAGGTATGTTTATGTTTTTGTTCTTGTTTTTTATCTCTCCACTCTCTCCCAGTGTCTTTATTTCTGTTCCATTAGGAATCAGAATTGCAGTCGGTGGGAAGCTTGTAGTGAATTGTGTGTGTCTGTAGATACATAGATCATCAGAAAGACTGCACGATCTTGGTATTTTTAGCTGTGATGAGGGACTCAGCTCTCTTTATCAGTCTGATGCCGCTCTACATTATGATTATTCAATGCATCGCCCGGCCCAGTTGAAGGTTTGCTGTAGATTGGGAGTTTGAGATGTGGCTGTAGTCACGAGTCCATTAAGGTCAGACGTGGGCATTCATCTCATTTAATTACACATCTCTGCATCCGGTGTGACCTTCAGTGGCTTTATGTGCCGCTGTAAATGAAGAGATACCGCTGTATTTTTTGTGTTTTTTGTTAGATGGGGGGAGTTAATTAAGTTATTTATAAGGGAGAGACTGTGAAAAATCATAGGTTTATTTATTTAAAACTATGTGCATCTCAGCGGTTTTCTCTTTTTTCTCCTGTTCAGATGTGTATTTCCCTGAGTAAACTGGCTTTTGTTTTTGTGTTATTGATCATCAAGCCCATAATTGTGTTTCTTTGTTGAAATTGCAGTCCTGCTAAATGCTTTTTAGTGAAAAGAAAGCGTTATGATGCACTGAAATGTGTGGCTGAATTTTATTCCTCTGATTGCAGAGCGTCTGTGTTGTCATCAGATATAGTTGTAATGTTTCTAATGTATTAAACTGAAGCTAGGACATTTGAGTGGTTGCTTAGATGGATGGATGGATGGATGGATGGATGATGGATGGATGATAGATGGATATATTGTTGGATGGATAGATATATGGATGGATGGATAGATATATGGATGGATGGATGGATAGATAGATATATGGATGGATGGATGGATGGATGGATAGATATGAAAGATAGATGGATATATGGTTGGATGGATGGATGATAGATATATGGATGGATGGATGAATGGATATATGGATGGATGGCTGATAGATAGATATATGGATGGATGATATATGGTTGGATGGATGATATATGGATGGATGGATGGATGGATGGATGAATGGTTGGTTGGATGGATGGATGATAGCTATATGGATGGATAGATGGATATATGGTTGGATGGATGGATAGATATATGGATGGATGGATGGATGGATGGATGGTTTATTTTTGGTTGGACTTACTGACTTTGTTCACACAGGGTATAACAACTTTCCTTCCAAAAAAAAAAATGTTGTCCCCCCCCATCTTGTTATACTTGTGCTGTTTCCAGTCCAAAAAAAATTATTGCTTAAATTTCTGTTTACACTATATTATTACGAGTGGTGTGCGATATATATATATATATATATATATAATATATATATATATATTTATATATATATAATATATATATATATATATCGTCTACGATAATATCATAATTGTTTTTTAAACAATGTACAATTTGACTTTATCGAGTATATGGCAAAAACCAAACACACCTACAGAGTGCACGCTTACATTACGTGATGAAGTCAAGGAAGTTAGAATTCTCCAAAAAATTTTTATAAATTATTTAGAACGATTTAGAATGTTTTATTGATTGTGATATTGATTATATACAACAGTTCAATAAACAATAAGTTAATATTAAGAGACTTGCGCTTTAGACATCACAAAGCCACAGCACTGTTTCGCATCTCTGAGCAACATGACAGTGTTTCATTCCTGAATGAATCACCCGTTTAAATGATTCGGTTCAATCGCAATGACTCACTTATAATCAGTAACTTGCTGCCACCTACTGGCGGTTTTAATTTAACATTTATAGTATCTTTTCATTTTTTAAATACTCGCAAATATCAGTTTTCAACGTTTAAAATATCAAAACAATATTTATGCATTTGTAACTGCAGGTTAAAGCATTGCATGTCTCTCTAAGTTGCATTAAACAGTGTGGAAACACATCTAAGTGCCACTTCAGATGCAGCGTCTGTGTTTCCTCTGCATTCCAAAGATGAATTTTGTTAAAGATGATGCACACTTTTAGGGAAAAATATAACGACTTATATTTATATAAAAAATATAAGTCGTTTTTGACTGGGAACAGCAAATTTGGTAAAGGATTTTCAGCACAGCACAAGGGTTATAATTTACAAAAGGGTTACAAAATCAAATCTGTTGTTGTTTTTTCTTGTTTTTGAAGTCAAAAGTGATCTAGCCATGTTCTTGAGCTGTGAATGATCACTGTTGTGTGTTGTGGGGTTTGTGGGCATGCACAGACTCAGACGGCTATAAAAAGCGGGCGTCCATGCTCCTTTCTGCCCTGTTTGTTTCTCGAGCAGCAAACAAACGAGTGTATGAGCTCACAGGTCTGCTGGAGGTAGAAATGACCAAAACACCCCAGCCAGTAAACACGGATGAAATGATCAGAGTGGAAACAGTGAGAATAACTCTGTCATTTTGATCTGGAAACACTAAAACCCCTTAAAAACGTGTTTTTGATTACTTTAGGATGCATTCTTTCTCCATGTTTCTGTCACTCTCTCGTGTAAGTGACACAAATCAGTGCTCTTGGGTCCAGATGGATGTTGAGCTTCTTGAAGACGTTCCTCTAATGGCTCAGGCATCTTTTCCAAATGGATGCTGTGTCTCCGGCTGTGTGGATGTATAACGTCCCAATCCTTTAATCTTGCTCAGACTGCAGAGAGCTGTTAGTCATGTGACCACTAGACAACCCCGTCAGACTCGACATGAATGTTCTGGCCTGAACACAGTCTGTCCGTATTCTGTGTTCCCATTTTATTAGAATCACTTTAACAATGAGATTCTACTCAGAGCATTTTTTTTATTATTTCATGTTATTTATATTTTATAATTATTATATTATTATTTATAAATAATTAATTTGAATATTAAGATTAAATGCATATAATAAATTTAAAATGTATTAAATAGAATTATGTTTGCAATATTATTTTGTAATTTATTATTTAAATATATTTTGTATTATTTTATTATCATATTTATAGTTAATAAAAATTATTTTATTTTAAATTAATCAATTTAAATTGAATATTATATATATATATATATATATATATATATATATATATATATATATATATATATATATATATATACACATATTAATTTATTATTAAAGTATTGAATAATTAAGTTATTATTTTATATGATTTTATTTATTAATCAATTTAAATTTAATATAATAATAATAATTATATATATATATATATATATGTGTGTGTGTGTGTGTGTGTGTGTGTGTGTGTGTATATGAAGAGTTTGAATTGTAAAAAAATTGAGTTTCCGCCAAAATGGGTATTGTATCTGAAAAGTCAATTTTTAATTTTAAGCAAAATGCGATATCCGCCGTGTTATTCTGTCATGTTCTCTCCCTATCTTTTCAAACCATGACAAACGCCAGTCGCCCTTCTCTGCAGAATGTGATACATCCGCTCAACCAATCACAGCGCACAATTCCACGCATTGTAAACTGTAATGGCGGCACTTTGAATACACCCGGCATTCTTGTTTTCCTCATCTACTTTGTACTTTGTGATCAACAAACAAACAAAAAAATTAGGGCTGCATGATAAATCGCATGTGATTGTCATGCGCATCTCGTAAGTGAAGCCGGTTCTGTGATTAGTAGTTAATCTCCATCATGTGCTTTCAGATGGAGCAGCATTTACTACACAGAGTCATAGATAAAGCTATGCAATATTGCGTTCATAATCGCAGATTATCAGTGTTAGTGTTTTATAATGCCATTAATGTTTTTGTTAATACAGTGTATAGAACTAGTCAACTAAATGAATGTAACATGGCAAAGATGAATGCACTTTTGGAAGTTAAATGTAAGGGAAATGGCATTTTGGAATTTCTGTAGTCTAATGTGATACTGTTCTTGTTCATGATGAAATTTTCTTTAATGGTGTAATTAATTTATAGCTTTAACAAGATGACCCGCTGAATTAATTTTGGGAGCGATGGCTGATGAATGTATTTTTAGTCCAGTGCCTGTATATAAGATTAGTATTGACAAAGTTCAGAGGCTGTCATATGTGGATTAACCATGTTGTGTATTTTCAGCAGTTTCAAAATTAAAAATAACTTTCATATTGATTCAATGGATTTGTTGCATTTTAAAAAAAAATTACAATAAGTCTTTGAAAATCAAAATCTAGATTGGATTTTTTTTTAATGTTATTATAACCTTAAGATGCTATGTGAAAGTTTGAAACAGAAAATAGTTTTAGAAATAATTTATAAATAATAAATATTCTTTAATTATTCATTAATTACATTAATTTATTAATTAAATAATTTTTCATTTACTTTATCATTGATTTATTATTTTATTATTTTTCTTAGTTGTAGCAATATATATATATATCTTGCAATAAATCATTAATTTTCCTCTATATGCTTTTATAAAATATTTTCAAAAGATGTTTATATGCTTCCACCCCTCACACCCAGTCACACACACACTCACATACACACACTCACTCACTCACTCGTACAAATCATGTTTGCTGTCATGTACAGTACAGACCAAAAGTTTGGAAACATTACTATTTTTAATGTTTTTGAAAGAAGTTTCTTCTGCTCATCAAGCCTGCATTTATTTGATCAAAAATACAGAAAAAACAGCAATATTGTGAAATATTATTACAACTTAAAATAATAGTTTTCTATTTGAATATACTTTTAAAAAATAATTTATTCCTGTGATGCAAAGCTGAATTTTCAGCGTCATTACTCCAGCCTTCAGTGTCACATGTAACATCCAGTCTGTCACATGATCATTTAGAAATCATTCTAATATTCTGATTTATTATGAGTGTTGGAAACAGTTCTGCTGTCTAATATATTTGACGAATAAAAGGTTAAAAAGAACTGCATTTATTCAAAAAAAAAAAAAAAATCTAATAATATATATTCTAATATTATATTTTCTTTACTATCACTTTTTATTAATTTAACACATCCTTGCTGAATAAAAGTATTGATTTTATAAAAAAAAGTAAGAAAAAAAATTACTGACCCCAAATTACTGACCAGTAGTGTATATTGTTATTACAAAAATTTATATTTTTAAAAACATAGCTTCGTTTTTTTTTTTTTTTTTTTTACTTTTTTATTCATCAAAGTATCCTAAAAAAGTTTCACATGTTCTGAAAAAATATTAAGCAGCAGAACTGTTTCCAACTTTGATAATGAATCATCATATTAGAATGATTTCTAAAAGGATAATGTGATAATGATCCTAAAAATTCAGCTTTGCATCACAGGAATAAATGATAATTTAAAGTATAATAAATTAAAAACAATTATTTTAAATTGTAATAATATATCACAATATTACATTTTTTTTTTCTTTATTTTTGATCAAATAAATGCAGGCTTGATGAGCAGAAGAAACTTCTTTCAAAAACATAAAAAATAGTAATGTTTCCAAACTTTTGGTCTGTACTGTATGTTTTGTTGACCTTGTTTATTTTGTATTTGATTTGTCACCGGTAAATTGTATATCTGTTTGTATAATTAAAAAAGAAAAAGAAAGAGAAAAAAAATAAAAAATTTTCAAAAGAAAGCACACTGGGTGCATTATAAATTCAAGATGGTTACTGTTCTTTTTTGTGAAATCACACCTGCAAAGCTCTTGCAGAATTTCTCCAAAAATAATGTAACATGCATTATATGTGCCTCTTTTTATTATTTATTTTAAATAGTTTCTAACATTCAGTGAGAACTCATAATGCGTGTTTGCATTTCTCTTTATTGTCGTAGCTCTGACTGCGGCCGCAGGACGGGGGAAGATGGAGGTGTGCAGCTTCCTGCTGGAGCGGGGGGCGCAGGTTCAGCAGGTGAACAGGAGAGGAGCGTGTGCCCTGTTCTGTGCAGTTCGACAGGGACACTGGCAGGTGAGACCCTGCAAAACACCCGAACAACACAAACAGCAGTACTTTGTGTTTAATGAAGGATCGTCTCTCTTTCAGATTGCAGATCTGCTGCTGCAGCACGGGGCAGATGTGAATGTAAGCGACAAACAGGGCCGGACGCTGCTGATGGTGGCCGCATGTGAGGGGCATCTCAGCACGGCTGACTTCCTGTTGTCTAAAGGTGAGTGACATGCACAAATGCATTTTATTTATCAGTATAATCTTTTGGCAGGTTTCCAGCAAGAGTTCAAACGAACTTCCTCTGCTTTTCCCAGGTGCCTCTTTAGCGTCGGTGGATAAGGAAGGGTTAACTCCGCTCAGCTGGGCGTGTTTAAAAGGACACAAGAACGTTGTTCAGTTTTTGGTGGAGAAGGGTGCAGTTATTGACCACTCGGACAAGAATGGACGCACTCCGCTGGACCTGGCTGCTTTCTACGGAGATGCAGACATCGTAAGTGAAGAAGGTTTTGTAGAGCCGTGATCGAGGCTCACGGAGGTCAGCAGGACTCTTTCTGATGTAGATACGTGTGTGAAGTCACAGGACTGATGCACTGGATCATGAGAGAGATCAAGGGGTTTTTTGTAGCTTGATGCATTTGGATTGAGTTAATAAACTGGATGCAGAATCATAATATGAGTTTAAGGTAAGTTATGTTATGGACATAGGCAAAATTATCGTCTGTTTTGATGGATTTTTTTTTTACTTTGTTGAACATCTAATTTGTTTTATCAATTGAGGAACTGACTGCATGAAACAACAAATCAGGAAATAAATATAGGCAATAAATAAAGACATAATTAGTCAAAATGAATGATGTATTAATCACTACCAATGAGAGGTTTAATATCTGAAAGTTTTTTTTTTTGATAAAAGTCTATTCTGCTCATCAAGGCTGCAACTATTTGATCAAAAATACAGTAAAATGTTTTAAATATTATTACAATTTAAATTAACTGTTTTCTATGTGAATATATTGTAAAATATAATTTATTTCTGTGATGCGCAGCTGTATTTTCAGCATCATTACTGCAGTCTTCAGTGTCACATGATCTTCAGAAATCATTCTAATATGCTGATTTGCTGCTCAAGAAACATTTCTGATTATTATCAATGTTGAAAACCATTGTGCTAGTTCATATTTTTGTGGAAAACATGAAAGTTCTTTGATGAGTAGAAAGCTCAAAAGAACAGCATTTATTTGAAATAGAAATGTTTTGAAATACTATAAATGCCATTACTGTCACTTTTGATTAATTCAATGCATCCTTGTTGAATTAAAGAATTCATTTCTTAAAAAAAAAAAATACTTTTGAACAGTAGTGTATTTTGCCATAAAATTTAGGAAGTTCCTCTTTCTGTGATTCTAGTTTCACAGATTCACACTGATGATTTGAGGTGTGTGTTTGCAGGTTCATTATCTGGTTGAGAAAGGGGCTGTGATTGAACATGTGGACTACAGTGGCATGAGGCCGCTGGATCGTGCCATCGGCTGCAGAAACACCTCAGTGGTGCTGACCTTACTGAAGAAAGGAGCCAAACTAGGTGAGACCAGCATCTGCGCTTCCACTGGATCCTGTGGATGAAAATCAGGCCTTTTCATATTATCAGTATTCATGTATTTGCTGTGAAATGTGAAGCATGATGGGGTTTTCAGTCAGAGGAGACAACATGTGGACTGAATTATTCTAGTTACAAAATGTTTTAATGCAAAAAGTAAAATACAGTGAAAAGAATGAAGAGTTTTGAATTGATTCACTGAAAATAGACCATTGGCCGTCAGTAACATGAGCATGTGATATTTATTAGCCAATCACATCTTTCCTCCTGATGCTCTTACATTATAGACCCTGCTGCTTGTGTGTGTTTGTGTGTGTGTGTGTGTGTGTGTGCATGTTTATGTGGTTTATGAGGACACAAATTTGTATAATGACATGGGTATTACAATTTGAATGTAGTTTAAGAGGACACTTCCTGTGTCCCCATAATTCAAAAGGCTTAAAAAACATGCTAAATGGTGTTTTTTTTTTAATCTAAAAATGCACAAAGTTTCCTGTGAGGGGCAGGTTTAGGTGTAGGGCGATAGAAAATACAGTTTGTACAGTATAAAAACCATTACGCCTATGGAGAGTCCCCGTAAACCATAAAAACCTGTGTGTGTGTGTGTGTGTGTGTGTGTGTGTGTGTGTGTGTGTGTGTTTTGCTGGCGCTCAGCCTTTCACAGAACTGTCTGTTTCCACTGACTTAAGCTGATTTAACTCATCATCTGCACACAAAGTGTCAGAGTGTCATGGTCTTTATGAATCATACTCCTTGTTTTCAGAACTTATGACATCCAAAGTTATTTAATTCTGCATTTTTTGACAAGCTGGCTTTGATAAAAAGCTCAGACTTTATTTAAAGGTGATTTGTGTTTAAAAAGTCATTATTTCTGCATTTCATTTCAGTCTCACTGATGACACAGATGACACTTCACATATATCAACTAAAATGCATAATCAACTAATCATAATAATCAAAATTTAAATGAAAATTAAGTGGATGTAGTTTCCAGCATAGCAAAAAAAAAGTGCTTCAGCTTTGTTTGCCTGCTGAACTTTTCTCTTAAGTCTGAAGTCTCTGGGGTATATTTGTAGCAATAGCCAAAAATACATTGTGTGGGTCAAATTAAAGATTTTTTTTAATACCAAAAATCATTAGGATATTAAGTAAAGATCATGTTCCATGAAGATATTTTGTAAATTTCCTACTGTAAATATATCAAAACTTAATTTTTGATTAGTAATATGCATTGGTAAGAACTTCATTTGGACAACTTTAAAGATGATTTTCTCAATATTTAGATTTTTTTGCACCCTCAGATTCCAGATTTTCAAAGTTGCATCTCAGACAAATATTGTCTGATCATAACAAATTTATTCATCTTTCAGATGATGTGTAAATCTCAATTTTGAGAAATTGACACTCAAGACAAAATCACAAAAGACAAAAATAAATATTGATTCAGAATAGTTTTAAAAACTATAATAGTATCTTAATGATGCAAAAAATAACATGCAGGTAAAAAAAAAAAATCTTTAGTTTACATTTTAATTTTCAAATTATTTTAATTTTACCAAACACATGCTCATGAGTGAATGAAAAGATGAAACTGTATTAAAAATGAGCCAGTTTTGGGGTTCAGTGGAAACAAGCAGAGCGGTCCCAGCAGCTCCGTGTCGGTGTAACAGAGGTCTGAAGGCTGTGGATGTGAGATGCTGTATTTTCTCTTTGCATGTCTCTTTCCGCTCTGTTTTTCATTCTTCTCTCTTTTAACTGCTTTCACTAAAACCCTCATCAGGCTACAGAACGTCACCTTATGATCGAACAGGTACACTCTTTAGGTAACTCTATTTCACGCCAATTCCATACTTCTGCTCAGCTGTGTTTTGAGGATGAGTTTGATGTAACGCTCCACCTCTCTCTCTCTCTCTCTCTCTCTCTGTCTCTCTCTCGCTGTCTCTCTCTCTCTCTCTCTCTCTCTCTCTCTCTCTCTCTGTCTCTGTCTCTCTCTCTCTCTCTCTCTCTCTGTATCGGTAACGCAGCCTGGGCGATGGCGACCTCCAAACCCGACATCCTCATCATCCTCCTGCAGAAGCTCATGGAGGAAGGCAACCTGCTGTATAAGGTCAGGACAGATTCAAGTTTAGCGTAATTACATGAAGACACCTAACACCTCAAGGCTGAGATTCTTCAAGAATATTCCAGGGAAATTTTGATATGTGATATTAATCACTGAATTCCTATACAGTTATAAATCATATTTGATCATTTTATATAATATTTCATAATAAAATATTTTTAAATTAATTCAATTTTATTTATTTATTTATTTATTTATTATCATTATAAGTATATATGCATCTTCTAATATTCTAATTATATTATTATACATATAACTTTATTTACATTTTTATTTATTACTATACATATATAAATATTATTTATTCAATACAAGGTAATATATAATAATTATATAATTATATGTTAATTCATAATTATAATCAACATTCCACATTTCTCTCACTCCATCCACTCAGTTATATATATATATAGAAAGAGATCAAATGTAAATTTTACTTTAAATATATAAATATGTGTTAAATACAGGATCATATGATTTATTCTTTACAAGATAATATATAATTATTATATACCTTATAAATATAACATATTCAATACAAAATAATATAGAAATAATTATAAAAATAATTTATTCAAAACAAGAGGGTGGGGTGGATATGTTGATTAGAATTATAAATTATGCAATATGCATTTGTAATATATTAAATTATTTGACATTTATTAAATACAGGATCCATCCAAGAGGGTGGATGAAGCAAGAGAAATGTTGATTATAAAAATTTGATTAATAATAAAAAAATTGTGTGTGTGTGTATATATACAGTATATATATATATATAGAGAGAGAGAGAGAGAGAGAGATCAGTGTTGAGACTGACTAATAATAATCAAGAATTCCAGAGATCTGATATGTGATATTAATGTATGAACGCTTATTAAAATAAAAATGGGAACGATTATCTCCAGAAATAATGACATACTGAGTGATGGTTATCAGAGCAGCTGATGTGTGTGTTCTCTCAGAGGGGGAAGATGAAGGAGGCGGCTCAGCGCTATCAGTACGCTCTGAGGAAGTTTCCCAGAGAGGGATTCGGTGATGAACTCAAGGCCTTTAAGGAGCTGCGTGTGTCTCTGTACCTCAATCTCTCCCGCTGCCGCCGGAAAACCAACGTAAGACAGACCATTACTTCTGCCTCTGTGCAGTCAGCTGATTTATATAGCTTTCATATAAAATCATCACGAGCTAGACATATACAATGTTCAGATTTTGAATTCACCTATTAATCGAGATTTTCAAACATCGTTCATCAAAAAATGTTTTACAACCCACATGATAGTTTTAAAATACAACAGATTATTTTAGTATTATTTATACACTATTAAAGTATTTATTCATTATCTGAATTTACATTTTAAATAATTTTTAGTAAATTTTTTGTTATTATTAGGTTTCTTTTGTTTGTTTTTAATATTTATATTTATTTTATTTCCGTTTTAGATGTAGTATTTTTTTATTTTTTATTTTTTGTAAATCAGCTTAATTTCATTTCAGTTAGTTTAGTTTTTCATGTCATTTATCAATATAAATATAATTTATCTTAACATGTATAATGCGTAATTTTTGTAACATTTCGTCTAAATCTTAAATACAAAATTTTATCATTTAGAGCATTTTTGCATAAAATGACAATTGGTCAAAATAACAAAAAATGCCATGTTTTAACAAATCAATATTTGGTGGAATAACACTGATTTTCAATCACAAAAAATGAAAACATTTGTTATTTTAATTTCTACAAAAAAAAAAAGCAGCAGCTCTTAATGACAATATTTTTATTTGAAATTTAGAAAAGATATGTTATCAGACCTTTACAGAATAAAACAAATATTAACATTTTACTCAAATCAATAACTAGTGAATCCAGAGTGGTCACTTAATTTTGTACATAGATTATAAAATATAAAATACACAGCTATGTTATTAAATAATCTATTTTATTTCTGATTTATTTTCATTTTAGTCAACAACACTGCACACATCATTTTTCTCTTAATACATTTTACAATAACATCATTTTATTTACAAATTTGCACATCATATTTAAAAATTAATTTAATTTAAATGATGATCGACTCCATGAATTCTTGATATGCCTAATTGTGAATTAATAATATATATTCTATAATATGTAATGTTAGCCAGGCTCTAGAGACGCCCCTGCTGGTTGTGCTGGTCTGGATCAATCAGATTGTGTTTTTCTCTGCTCAAAATGTCAGACACAGCAAGACGAGAAAGATGCAAATTACTCCGAGGGCCTGAATTGATTTGAAGGTCTATTCAGAGGTAATAGCCCAACTCCAAAAGGTCCCCCGACACAATACAGAGCCAATTTCCAGTCTGCACCGTTGACTGATGACACACTGAGCAACAGCTGAAGAGTTCATTAATTAAATCACCTATTATTTGGACCAATCTACAGCTATTCATCCGTGCTGCAGTGGGATCTCTGGCTGAGTGGATGATTGCTTCTCTTAGATTGGTGCCTGATGTTCACCTCTCTCTCTGACAGGACTTTGGATTGGCGGAGGAGTTTGCAACCAAGGCTTTGGAGCTCAAACCCAAATCGTACGAGGCGTACTACGCTAGAGCCAGAGCCAAACGCAGCAGCAGGTGAGACCATGATGCATCTTCATCTGCTCCACACCTACTGAGCAGCATCACTGGTGCACTAACAGACAGAAGTATGTTCTGGTCAAGTCAGAATTGCATTAAATATCAAACAGATTTTTTTTTTCTTTTCTTACAGTGTTAAATGTTGATTATAATTAAAAATTCTAATCTATAAAAGATTTAAAAAACTAATTATGAATATAATTCACCCATTAAAATGGTGGAGTGAGTGATTGTTGATTACAATGATAACTTATAAATTTAATTTAAATGAATTATATAATTAATATTAAAAATATTCAAAATTTTTAATTACACAAATGATATGAATTAATTCTATTTCTAATCATATATATATATATATATATATAAAATATTAATTAAATAAAAGATCCAAGATGGTGGCTGGAGCAAGAGATATGCTGATTATAATTATAAAATACAAATGCATCTATAAAAATAATAATAATAGCAAAATAATAACAATCATTTTATATTTATACATGTGTATTATGTAAATATAATTCAGCCTTACAAGATGATGAATGGTGTGAGAAGTGGTTTAAAATGTTAATTTTAATTATTAATGATACATTTAAACTTTTGTCAAAATTATATATATTATACAATTGTTTTTAATTATATATGTATACAATTAGAAACATAATTAATCCAATAAAAGACCCTGGCTGTAGTGAGAGGGTGAAATATGATGTTAAATGTTGTATAATTTAAAGTAGTGTTTTGATTTGAATGATTGGTTCATTTTCCTGTCAATTGTTTGTGTTTCCAGTCTCAATTATTCCTGTGATTTTCTCTCCATCTCTTTGTGAACGCTGTGCTCTCAGGCAGTTCACCGCAGCGTTAGCCGACCTGCACGAGGCCACTAAGCTCTGCCCGAACAACCGTGAGATCTGCCGTCTCCTGGCGCGCGTCGAGGACGAGTGCAAACAGATGCAGAGCAAACACCTGAGCAGCCCAGAGCAGGACGACAGGACGGAGCGCGTCGATGACGACGAGGAGGAGGAGGACGACTCTGAGGCCTGGTCTCAAAACATCTACTCTCTAAACCAGACTTCTAACGGCCGCTCGGTTTCACCGCCTCACAGACAAAGCCTCCGACACCAGCACCAGAAGAGCCTCGTCCTGCAGCCCAGCAAACAGGCGCAGATCGTCAAAACCAGCCAGCATCTGGGATCCACACGACCAACACACACAAGAAGCCAATCGCAGTATGCTCCGTCCAGCCCGATTCCCAGCCGGCACATCTCCAGCGTGCTGAAGGCCGGACCGGGCATCGACATCAGCCCGTTACTGCCCGCAGACAACGACACAGACAGCCAAGTGCACTCGTCCAAAACTCAGTCTCTAGAAGGGACGCTTCTTTCTGTGACTTCTGGAGCTCAAAGTCAAGAGCTGCGAAAGGACGCCAGCATGAGGGTCTCCAGCTCCACCAGCAGCCTGGCGTCCAGCAGCAGTTTATCAGACAGTGGGAAAGCGCAAGGCCCGGACGTGCGCACCAAAACCATAACAGACAAGCCTAAGATCAGCCAGACCGGCTCTGTGGAGTACAAACCCCGTCCCTTCATGGGAATCATGGACAAAACGGCTCGATTTCAGCAGCAGCAGCCGGTGGCGTCCCGAGGCTGGCAGAGTCACTCCACTGAAGGACTCGTGGCTTCTGCGGGTCTGACGGGTGAGATCGTGTACGGCAAACCGTCCGGAGCTTATTACGAGCCACTCAAAGGTCCCGCCGTGGGCGGCCTGCACAACGGGAGTCTGCATGCTAAAGAGTTCTGCCATAAAGAAAGCAAACCGGTTCTGGCTATGGCACATTCATTCATGGACAGTATGAGCAAACAGCCCGGCTTGACTCGAGAAAACCCCACCATTCATGTAGCGGCAATGAAACCAAAGAGATCCTTTATAGAGTCCAATGTTTAAAACATTTATATGCAGCAACCCTAGAAAACACACTTCAGATGAAGGGATCCGATCTGTGGACGATTCCTGGCCCTGAATATATATACACACACATACACACTACTGTACATTCATTTTTTTAGAAATTAATACTTCTATTCAGAAAGGATGCATTAAACTGATCAAAAGTGATAGTAAAAACACTTAGAAGGTTACAGAATTTTTTTTTTTCAACTTAAAATGCTTTCTATTCATCATAGGATCCTAAAGAAGAAAAAAATGTCAGTTTCCCAAAAAAATTTTTCCAACATAAGCAGTAAATCATCATATTAGAATGATTTCTGAAGATCATGTGACACTGAAGACCGGAGTAATGATGCTGAAAATACAGCTGCGCATCACAGAAATAAATTACATTTTATAATATATTCACACAGAAAACAGTTGTTTTAAATTTTAATAATAATTCACAATTTTTACCGTATTTTTGATCAAATGCAGCTTTGGAGAGACTTCTTTCAAAAACGTAAAAAAAAAAATCCTTGGCACTCCATACTTTTGAATGGTGGTTGTATATGGTAAAGCATAGATATATAAAATATACACATTTAAAAAGTTTGGACACTATTTTCCATATTGTAGAATAATAGTTTCAACTCATCCATTTCCATTAAAATTTAAGTGTTATAAAGAAATTCATATGTAGGCACAATTTATACTTGTCTACAAAATTTCAAGCCATTAAATCAAATGATTAGAAAAGATCATGAAAAGTAATAATATAGTGCCGTGTATATATATATCTTTTATATATAAAAAGATTTAATGAGCATTCATAAACACAATATTCACTCAGAAATATATGACATTTCTGTTCTGAAGTTCAGACTTCTGTTAATTGGTTAAGTTATAACTGATTTATGGGTCTGTTTCTACTCGTGTTTTCTTTAAGGAATACTTCAGCATCCAGGATTATTATTTTTGATTTTTTAAGCCCTGCAAAAGACCATAACAGACCGTAAACACCTGAAGCGGGGCTCGAGCACTGCGTCACACTGAATTGATCCTGTGCATAAAGGGTTAATGTTGCCAGATCAGACCCTCCACTATGTTCTGTAAATATCATTGCAATGTGTATTTTCCACCTTTTATGTGAAGATGGTGTATTTGACCATTTATTTACAAAAAAAAAAAAAAAAAGTGTATGGAGTTTTTCATGCATTTTTGGTTGACGTGATGTTTGCTGTTATTAAACTTGTACCTGGTCTGTTTGTATGTTTGTACATTACATCTGAATTTGCCCTACGATGGTAAAGTCTTTTCTTTCCTGCTTGTTATTCCTGTCTAGATTAATTTATTTACGGCGCCTCCTGCTTGGTATCTGTCAAAGCAATATATTTTATATAGTTATTTTTGCACAGCTACTTTTAAGAGAAATATGAAACAGAAATGTTTTACGAATTCGAAACTATGGAGGCCATCTTGATGTGAGCGCCTGCTAAAGTTTATGTGAAGGAAGTGGAGAAAAAATATGAAAAATCAAGTTTGAGACGCGCAGATGTTATATTTGAAACGTGTATATATTATTTTTTCTGCAATTGGTGGCTCACGAGTTGTGATCTGTTACTGCATTCTGTATTAAAATGAATTCATTTCTGCCATGATCCATTTACGGGAAATAAAAAAAAATCCCACAGGAAAAAAGGATTTCTTCATTATTATTAATCACTGTTAATTTGGACAAGCTAATTAAGATAAATTGTCATGATCTGGAGAACATCCTTTAATAAAGGATGATAAAAGTCCAAAAGGTCTGGACACATTCTTATTACATTTAATATTTTAATTTCCCACACTCAATATTAAAACCTTCATAAATACAATATATTTTTATTTATTTCTTTTTATAAATGTAAAAGTTTTTTTTTTTTTTTTAATTGCTGTCTCATGGGTCATGATCTCTTATGCATTCTCTATTTAAAATAATTTTTCCATTTCAGGAAATAAGAAAAAGAGAATAAAACTTCCAAAATCAAATATGTTATATGGCCCACATTTAACATTACATTTTATTTCTCACACAATATTAACATCATAAACTGAAGTTTAATTTCTAGTTCAGGTTCAAAATTTAAATAATAAAAAACTATAAAGCTAAAGATAAACATTTAAGCAATAAAGAAGCTAAATAAACAGCTGCATGAAGTTGTAGGAGGAAGTCTGTTGATGTACTGATCCTCGGATTACTAAAGTGTCCATTTAGACATTTAATGTTGTCAAGGAGAATGAATTCAGCACTGAATTTATCTATGCTACTAAAAGTAAAGGTTCTTTATTGGTATTCATGATTCCATAAAGAACCTTCAAGATCCATGGAATCTTTCCATTCTTTTAAAGGTTCTTTAGATTATTAAAATGTTCTTCACATTTAGAAAAGAAAATAATGCTGCTTTTAAGAACTCTTCACTGAAAGGTTCTTTGGGGAACCAAAAATGTTTTTTCTAAGGCATCACTGTGAAAATGCAATTTTGGAAGCTTTATTCTGATATTTTTAAGAGTGTATCCATCAAAACCCACCCAAAATCAATAATAACTAGCTCAATTTTTCCCCATCCAACCACAGTTGACAACTGTGGGATTTCCATAAAGGGCATAAAAATGTTAAACTGTCAATATAAAAGTATAACAGGTTATTTTATAGTATATATTTCATAATAATAGATAAATTGTTCAGATCACGATGTTCAGTCAGGATCATCCAAAGGCTGTTTCAGGCAGTTTGATGCATTCAGGTTACAGGTACAGTAATAAGTGAATTCATTATTATTTTAATTATCATATATATAAGTCTCTTCTGCTCATCAAGGCTGCATTTATTTGATCAAAAATACAGAAAAAAAACTAGTAATATTGTAAATATTATTGCAATTTAAAATAATGGTTTTCCATTTTAATATACTTTAAACTTTAATTTATTTCTGTGATGCGCAGCTTAATTTTCAGCATCATTACTCCAGTCTTCAGTGTCACATGATCTTCAGAAATCATTCTAATATGCTGATTTATTATCAGAGCTGGAAACTGTTTTTGCTACTTAAAATATTTTTTTGGAACCTGTGATACTTTTTTTCAGGATTCTATAATGAATTAAAAGTTAAAAAGAAGAGCATTTATTTAAAATAGAAATCTTTTCTAACAATATACACTACTGTTCAAAAGTTTAATATATATATATACACATTCTATATTCTAAAAAAAATATATAGATTTAAATTATACCTTTATTTTATTATTATTTTGTTTATAATTTTTTAGTTGAATTGTTTAAATATGAGATAGATATGAATATATATTTGTGACCCTGGAGCACAAAAGCAGTCTTAAGTCTCTGGGGTATATTTGTAGCAATAGCCAAAAATACATTGTATGGGTCAAAATTATTGATTTTTCTTTTATCATGTTCCATGAAGATATTTTGTAAATTTCCTACCAAAAATATATCAAAACTTAATTTTTGATTAGTAATATGCATTGCTAAGAACTTTATTTGGACAACTTTAAAGATGATTCAGATAGTTGTATCTCGGCCAAATATTGTCAGATCATAGCAAACCATACATCAATGGAAAGATTATTTATTCAGATTTCAGATGATGTATAAATATCAATTTTGAGAAATTGACCTTTATGACTGGTTTTGTGCTCCAGGGTCACATATACATGTGTTTGTGTGTGTGAATAACAGTGTCAGAACATATGATACTCACAAAGCTATCCATAACATTTTGACAGTCATGCTACATTAAAACTAGCCCAAAAAAGCAACCCTGTAATTTTTCCCACAAAATCATTTTCAAAACAGCCCACTTGTGTTGGAAGAAAAGTGAATCTGGCAACACATTGAATTAAATTCAAATAGTGACATCTAGATTTACATTAAAGCTGATGAGGACAGACTAACTTGGATCTGTGACCTGCAGCGATGACCGGGTCCTTCATGAGCTCTCAGAGGAACTCATCAGTGAAGATCCCAGATCCTTAATCTTCCTCAGGACTCGACCGCAGAGACCCACTGACTCTACAGGACAGAGAAAACAAGCGTATTCGGCTGATGGAAATCACCCAGCATATGATTCAGCTGATTCCACGTATATCTGGCCATCACAGGCTACCAAACAAAACAAAAGACACAAACACAGCAGACACAGTTTGTGGACAGAGGACTTTCTTTTGCCTTACAGAACTAGTGCAACTCACTCTTCACACTAAACCAATACTGACTAGTGCCTGAACTATTTGACCCTAAAAGATGATTACTAATTGAATTACACCAGATGCTGGTTGCATAAAAGTTTTAGACTAGTCTTACAAGTTAGTCATCCAATTTCTTTTCTTTAAGACAGGCCATATTTTTACACATTATTAAATTAAATTACATAAAATTGTAGATTAGTCTAAGTTGAATCCAAAAATCACTGCCAGTTGGTCGAGCTCATACTGAAGACACAGTCTTAACATAGAGGCTAAGTTTATGCAACTGGCCCCAGAACAACATAAGGGTAAGTCAACAAATGAATTTTCATTTTTTAGTGAACTGTTCCTTTAATTTCCAGGACTCTGAAGCAGGTGACAGTGCTATTTTAATATCCAGATACTGTTATAGGTTTTATTAATGTTGAATCTTAAATCTGAAGCCTTCTTCTTCTGCAAATACAACATGAAGCTCGACTTCACGCATGACGTAATCACGCTGGAAGAGAGACTGGAGCTAAAGAGAGACGTGAGAGTCATGTTTTCAATCAGACGCTGCCCGGGATGTATGTGTGATCAGTGTGCAGTCAGACTCTTGAATCTAATATCACAGCAGCAGCAGCAGGTTCTGATGACTGCAGCAGCTCCAGCTCCTCCTGAGGACTAGATCCTGCAGGCTGCATCAACCACAGGTGTTAAACTCAACTAATCGAAACAAACAGCCAATCAACCAACTCCCTTCAGCAGACAGTCACGATCACCCGAAGGCTGTTTCAGGCAGTTTGATGCATTCAGGTTACAGGTGATAAGTGAATTGATTATTATTTTAATTATCATATATATAGTGCATTTAAAAAGCTTGAGATCAGTAAGATTTGTAGTGTTTTTTTTTTTTAATAAGTCTCTTCTGCTCATCAAGGCTGCATCTATTTGATCAAAAATACAGAAAAAAATCAGTAATATTGCAAAATATTATTGCAATTTAAAATAATGGTTTTCTATTTTAATATACTTTAAAATATTATTTATTTCTGTGATCAAAGCTGTATTTTCAGCATCATTACTCCAGTCTTCAGTGTCACATGATCTTCAGAAATCATTCTAATATACTGATTTATTGTCAATGTTGGAAACAGTTTTTGCTGCTTGATATTTGTTTTGAAATCTGTGATAATTTTCTGAGGATTCTTTGATTAATAAAAAGTTTTATTTAAAAATGAAATCTTTTGCAACAATATACTGTACACTACCGTTCAAAAGTTTGCGGTCAGTAATCTTATTTATTTTTTTTTTAAACAAAATGAATGCTTTTATTCGGCAAGGATGTGTTAAACTGATAAAACATGATGATAAAGATTTATACTGTTAGAAAAGATTATGTTTTTAAATAAATGTGGTTCTTTTAACTTAATCACAGGTCTCAAAAAAATATTAAGCAGCAAAAAGTAACATGCATTTAGTATGATCTGTTATTTTGTTAAAATTATTCACATTTTCTGCAAGGGGTTTCAAAACTTTTGTATGCCACTATATATATATATATATATAGATAGATAGATAGATAGATAGATAGATAGATAGATAGATAGATAGATATGCATTTTTCATTTATATTTTAAATTATTAGATTTTAACTATTTACATAAAAACAGCGTAATTTATTAAAATTTAGTAATAAAAAAGCTTCAAATAAATACATTTTAAATAACACATCATTAAATAAAATTCATAAATAATGAAAATGTAAATAAATTGTATGAATTTGTATAAACAAAAAATAAAAATAGATTTGCATACATAATAAAAATTACATTTACATAATACATCTTAACAGTACAGCACTATATAGAGAATAGAACAAAATGTAATAATGTGACTCCAATTACATATTTTCTAAATAATACAAATATTCATAGTATGATTTTTTTTTCTACAGTAAATCGGGTCTTTATGCATGAAAAGTTATAGCTGCCTTTTAAATTTCAGAATGGGGGTCCCTCGCTCAAAGATAATCATATTTAGTGTCCGTGTCATCTAATAGATTTTCTTCTTCAGGAGTGAAAGTATCATTTGAACGTGAAAGGTTTTAAGCATGTTGCATGGTAAATTCATTTAATAATAATAATAATAATAATAATAATAATAATAATAATAATAATAATAATATTAAAATAACTAATAAAAATTTCTAGCTTTCTAATAAAGCTCCTAACTCCTAATAAAGCATGAAGGACATTGTCTGAGACAGGTTTGTGTGTGTTTCCTCACCGATGTTAGACTCAGTGGTCAGTGTCTGTGTTTAGGCTGATGAGTTCAGCCCTGTCAATGTTGTGGGCCCTTAACGTGTCCACCAGAGCTTCAAATCCTTCATCACGGAGCCACTCGCTCACATCCTCCTCTGACCAGTGTCCTGGACTAACCCAGGGACTTCCTTCATGTCCGCACACACAAACAGGAAGAGCTTTATCATCATCATCCTCGATGCTGAACATCTCTCATTATATTCCAAACAATGTGTCCCTTCCTTCCCAAACATAAACAAAGAGCCTCCTCTTGCCCAGATGAATTATTCATATGCATGTACACATTAAAAACAAATGGATATATTTGCAATATTTTAATTAAATTTGTGAATACTGATCAAAAATAGGACTGCACAAATAATTCAGTTACAACCAAAATTATGATATATATTGTGCCTTGCTCGATTATTGCAAAAGACTCTGAATTAACTAAACAATAACAGTCTGCTTATGTGTGAGTAAAGACAGCTTAAAAAACGAATCATTTTAGTGAATCGGTTCTTTCAAACCATGATTCAGGCTGAATGTTTAATTTGCAAGTTTTAATTAAATTATGTTTATTAAATCCCAGTATTTATAATTCATCATCTGCTCTGTTTATCTCAAATGCTCTCTCACTATTAGCTCGTTTGTCGAATCGGACATGTTCAAAAGAGTCGATTCCCGGTTCATTGATTTTTTCGGATTTAATTCGATTCGTGAAAGAAACGTTCAGATCAGTTTTGTGAACTAGTTCAACCAATTAATTAAAAAGATCCGACTCTAAAGAACGATTCGCTTTTGTTTCATTTTAAACTTTGGCTTTGGAGTTCGATTCATTTCTGTGATTCAGTTCAAGAGTGCCGTTTTAATGAATCGATTCGAAACTGATTCGTTTACTTCACCACTCCAAAATGTTCATGAAAGTCTCTGCGTGGCATTTTTTCATACATTAAAATGTTTAGTAAAATATAGATAGTCCTATGTCGGTAAATCTTAATGTATATTTTTACTAGTGCATATTAATGAAAATAAGAATTATATTGTTCATTTAGTGCATAACATGGTTTTTTATGTAAAATTAAATAAAAAAATATATGAAAAAACTATTTCTTCTTAGAAGTATACTTCAGTGTTAAATAAAATGTAATTATTAAAAAAAATATTCAGTAACATAATATATTTATCAATTATCACTTATCAGTTATAAAATAATCACTCCAAAAATTGTGATTAAATAGCAATATTTGGCATCCTATTGCATTAAACAGTAAGTATGGAGTTTACCGTTTAGTGAACACTACCGCATGTTTGACAAAAGAAAACACTTGTTCAAAAACACTGATTCATTCGCAATCAAATATATGTGCAAATGATAGAATCATTCACGCAAATGTTTAATACAAGAATAAAACAAGCATCCATCTATTAGAGTCACTGAATCTTGCATGCAAGCGATTCATTCAAAAACACTGAATCATTCAGGAACAAAACAAGTGACTGTTTATATGACTGAATCATAAAAACGACTCATTCAAAAGTGCAGATTTATTCAAGAATGAAACAAGCTACTGTACTTTTTAATATGAGAGTCGTTGAATCATTCCTGCAAATTATTCATTCAAAAACACTGGAACGAAAGAAGCTGCTGTCTGAAAAGAGTCACTGAATAGTTCACTCAAACAATTTGTTCAAAAACACAAATATATTCAAGAATGAATCAAAACACTGTTTATGTGAGTCAGTGAATCATTCATTCAGCCAGTTTGTTCAAAAATCGTTCACTGATTTGTTCTTTCAGTAACACCTACTGTGTCTTGCTTAGACAGTTAACAAGAGGATTCTTTTCACTATTAATTTCAGTGATAATGTGGTGTGACTGATTTTTAGAAGTAGGCTATAAATATTGTGTCTCTAAATGAATATGAACTCAAAGAAAAACTGAATGCATACAGAAGAACTGAAATGTTTTAATTCTGCCTTGGCTTCATTTGGAACTATTATGGAACTATAGAGGAACTGAATTGGAATAGAAATGGTATTCTCATTTGAGTTTCGAATGGAACAGAACTCTGTTTCAGACTTCTGCATTAATCTGCAGTGTGAAGGTGGTCAGCTGAGACTCACCTGTCCTGCTGCGTCAGAGTGTGTAGAAGTTCACACACACACACACACACACACACACACACACACACACACACACACACACACACACACACACACACACACACACACACACACACACACCACACACACACACACACACACACAACACACACACACACACACACACACACACACACACACACACACACACACACACACACACACACACACACACACACACACACACACACACACACACACAGAGTTTCATCATATGTTTGGAGCATTAAGCTGCAGGTGACAGACCATTCACCCCATACAGCTGATACTGAATGATTTAAATACAAATATTAATTGCATTTTGGCAACGCATAAATGTTGGATCTCTAAATCACATGGTTTTTCAATGCTTAATCATAAATAATCTTCCATTAATCATAACTCTTCCATTAATTGAACTCTGGTTTCTTTCCCAAACCTTTGCTGTGAAATTCCGCACATATATCAGGGCATTGGTGGTTAATGAATATGCATGATTGTTCATTTAAAATGCTCTATACCCAGGGTTAATAAAGAAAGTCCAAGAACTGTCCAAGTCGCATTTCTTCTTTAGTGTCATTAATAGTTGCATTTTGTGCAATAACCTCAAAACATCAAAATAAAGACGTCGATCACTCACTGCGTCATATACAGTCACTGTTTTATCAACAGACCTGCAAATAAAGCAAAATAAAATCCATATTTATATCTTGTTTTCCTTTTTTGTGTGTGTGTCACTAGCATCTGAGCCCAGACAGACTGTTGTTCTTTTAAATCCAGCATGTTATGGATTTTTTGGAATGTACTGCTGTATCAGAATCTGACACCACAGATCCACCTGCTGGTCAAACTGCGTAAAACAAAATCTGCTAAATAAAATATACTGTGTAAAAAAAAAAAAAAATGAAAATAGAATTATTAGATTCAAAAATTTAAAAAATTATAAATTAGAAAATTTTGCCTTGGCAACTAATTAAAATAAGTTTATGTTGAAGTACTAAAATAAATAAAAATAAAACTAAACAGAAATGCATAAATTAGCAGCTAGTAGCAGCAATGATGTGACGAGTGGGCGGGGCTTACCCAGAGACGAGCAGCTGTCCGTCAAATAAGAACGCAGGAGGAGTATAGAGCAGCGACATCTCATAACCTGTGCATAAACACACAAACACTGAAGCATTGTGGGAAAACAGATCTCTTCATGCTAAAGCAAATTTAATGCTGTTTAGTAATTCATAAGCTCGGTTCTAAAACCTAGTGAGCTGCCTAACTAGACAGCATTTTAAGGTATCATAGATGCAGTGCAAAAGGCTGTGCTTTTCTACAAGGCAGCGTTTTCTTTCATGTTATAGTAAAAGTGAGAAAAATGTGGTTTACAAGTAATGCAATTTTAATTGAAAATACATTTAATTAAAAACTATTTTAAGGTGTATTTTAACTTTTTAATATTTTAAAACAATTGAAACATGTAAATTCAATGCAGAAGATGTGTTTATTATATACAAAAATAGCTATAATGAATTTAGGAAAAAAAAGATTTATTTATTTGTATTATATTAATTTTATTATTTTACTATAATTTTAATATTTATATCTTTGTATTTTTGTCATTGTTGTGCTGTAGCATATAGAGTATACACATTTAAATGGCTAAACTAACACTAAACGCTTAATATAATAAATATTTTCAGTTCTGGGCTGCACCTATTTTTAAGCTTATTATTTATTATTAGTTGTTTTTTTCATTTAGGTAAAGTTTTAGTCATTTTGTTCAACTTATTTTTATATTAAATATATTTATAAACTGTTTTATTTAAGATTCAGTTTGGAATTATTTTATTACATCAAGTGAACACTGAGACAGGTGCTATATATGTTGCCATGGACACATACACTTGGTTAAACCATTTACTTGAGTTCAGAATTCACTTTAGATCAACTCAGACAGGCAATATAAAGAACTCTAAAACACCAGCGAGCTGAAATCCCTGATAACTTCAGTCAGAAAATCAACATCATGCATATTCTGTCTCCACACACACACACACACACACACACACACACACACACACACAGACCAATTTCCTGCGAGACAGTGAGACACAATATCCCAGTAACGCCTGTAATTGACTACTGCTTATCTGCATGTGAGCGTAAAAACAAAAGTGTGCATGAAGATTCCCAGCAGGCAGTGGACGCGACCGTTTCCACAGCGACAGACAGACAAAGCCCACACTGACGCCTGCTGCTGAGGATTATGGAAACATTGTCCAACTATCTTAAAGAAAAGCTTGGGTGTGATGTGAATTGCCAACACATAGACACTACAAACAATAGATACAGTTCATTTAAAGTGAGTGCTGAGTGCAATAATGTGGCGGAGATGTACAGTCCGGAGCTATGAGCCATGCAAAGTAAGAGCACTGGGGGTCAACATAGCTGCGTGATAATTTAATGCAAAATTGTGATATCCACATCCACAACTGATCTTGCTAAGTGTATAGTGAGAGGAAGGATCAGGAGGAGTGGCTACCCTGTGGCATAAAACACTGGACTCAGTGATAAATATTAAGGTTGAAGCTGACTGGTGTTTCACAGTACGGATAAGTTGTTCAAATAAAGAGTTAATCATCCTTAATGTTTACACACCATATGAATCTCTACGAAAATAAGAAGGCTGATTAAATAGACTTGCTTTTACTAGCTCTATTATAAATGAAAATAATTTTGCAAGTGTTTTTGTGGTTGGGGATATGAATGCAGCTCTTACTGATAAATCTTTGATGTTTGAAAGAATGTTTGAATGAATGCATGAATGTTTCAATGTTTGAATGAATCCCAGATTTTCTTCTGTCAGTGGCCTATTAAAAGTGTGTGCTAAAACAAAACTCATATCGTTAATGATGAAACGAGTGATGATGATGGTGACGTGTAGGCAGGGTCGTATGTTATATGCTCAAGCAAATATGTTGTTTTTAAAATTTTAGATGATAAACCTTTTTAGAGCATATTGTACATCTTTCTATGCTGCTCCTTTGTGAGTTACGTTTTAAAAAGAGAGCCCATGGAAGCTTCAGGTGGCCTACAATGACTGTTTGAGGGTCCTGCTGAAAATCCCGAGGTGGAGCAGTGCAGGGGATCTATTCTATTTGATGTTTAAATGTATTTGTCGGTTGGATGTTTCGCTGAATGCTTTTATAAAGTTGTTGTCAAATCCTAGGCTTACTGTGGTGCGATATCAGTCACTTATGAGAAAACACTGGGAATATTTAATGTGTATTGTACTGTTTTGTATGGCTTGTTTTAGTGTTTTGCTAATCGACCTTAAGTCTGGAAATAAAGTTGAATGAAGAAAGTAATTGCAACTTTTTATCTGAAAATTCTGAGTTTTTTGAGTCAGAAAATAGTCAGAATTGTGAAATAAACAGCTTTTTTACCCTTTTTAAAATTTGTATTCTGTTTTATTTGTAAAAAAAAACAAAAAAAAAACACAGAATTCTATATTTCACAATTCTGACTTTCTGTTTCCAAGGAAAACAAAAACAAATTGTAATGTATAAAATCAGAATTGTGAGACAAAAAGAATTGTGAGATAGAAAGTCACAAAAAGTTATTTTTTATTTTTTCGTCCTGTGAAAAACTTTCTGACTTTGCCTTTGATGCAGTCCTTGAGTATAAGGCCTATAAACTAATGTTGGCTTCACTTCTGATCCAATTTGAATGCAATATTTGCAGAATCCTGTTGTGTTCAGTCCGTCCCGCTGCAGAATATTTTCAGTCATTGATTCCCTCAGTTTAAACTCTGAATGACGGGTGCAGTGATAGAGACAGAGAGTTTGAGTACCTGCTGTTGCATGCTGGGAAATAATCCATATCCTCAGTCTGTTATCCTGCCCACCAGAGGCCAATCGAAACTTGACTGTCTCGCCATCTGAAAACGTCCATCCACACACACACATAGCAGAACATGACTAGTCAAGATTACATGGATGACGTCTGACATCCATGTAAAGATAATTACAATATATTCACTCACAACAGCAAAAAAAGTTTAGACGAGAAGACTCATTTCATTCATTCATCAGTTCATTAGTTTCATCTGAAATCTGAAATACACTCAAAAAAAAAAATATTTAGGGCTGAATTTAAGATTTATATATTTAAATTGCATGTAAATTTTCCTATTTTACATAAACTAATAAACTTACTGTGATGCATATCTGTCAGTCATTCTTTCACACTGTAAATTAAACAGGTCCGATTTCTGCACTCAAACAAAATCATGGCATAGTTAATTATTAGATATTTACATCTATTTGATTTTATTTAAATAATATTTTTCAAAATGCATTTATTCAAATTGCTAAAAGAAATTATGTTTTCAGTTAAAAAATAGGAAGATGGTTAAAGACTATTTGTTGAACAAGCCATAAAATGCATGAGATTTAATAAAAAATGGTTTTATTGATGATAAATATATAAACCTGCTTATTGTATATTTAAAACACATTCGGTTTATTAGTACTATTACAGAAATCTGACCTGATTCATTCATGTATGACTGACAAATGTGTTACATAAAGTTCATTAGCTTTTGTTAAAACGGTGTTATCCAAATGTATGGACATTTTATATGTAATTAAAAAAAAAAATCACTAGGTGTAAAATAAAATGTCTTGCAATATACACATACATACATGTTTGCTCATAGAAAAATGTGAGACTGAGACTTTCCCACATTGTGGAAGGTAAATCCCATCCGTCCCCAGCAGAGGGAGAAATAATAATCCTCTACAGCAGAAGAGAGATAATATTGTTTGTGTTATGATGCTCATCTGACTTCAGCACATCTACAGCTGAGACGCTTCAGCTTACAGAGAGACTCCAGCACACAATTCCTAATCAAACATTTGATGGACCGCTCTATGTTTTACATTCATGAAAAGATAATTATAGCTCCTAAGTGTATTATTGTAGAGAGTCTAGGTGTAAAATAAAATAAAAGACATAATTTGTCGTTTTACTTTAAATAAAATAAATAAATAAATAAATAAAATTTAATTAAATAAAAGACAATTTCTCTTTTTTAGTTTAACTTCAAATAACTGAAACGGAAATAAAAATGAATAAGAAATATATATATATATATATAGTGGCATACAAAAGTTTGGAAACCCCTTGCAGAAAATGTGAATAATTTTAACAAAATAACAATATATATATATAAAATCACTAAAGCAAGCAAACAAAAAATACCAAAACCTTAACTTAAGATTAAATTGAAAGGGAGAATATAACAATAACTATCTAACTCAAAATATTAATAAAAACAAATAGTATATCAATGATACTGAAATAACACTACTTATTATTAACATTATGCTTTACATATTTTCTTTTAACAAGAATGATTCTTTAAAGCATATTATTCCATTATATTATATTATTTTTATTGATTTATTTATATATAAAAAATAAACTATAGAGGACAGAAAAGTTTCTCTAATTGACACATGACCCCTGAATTAAAATATGTAAAATAAAGTGATGTTAATATTTTCATCACTTTATAAAAATGGTTTGAAAACCTTTTTAAAATTTTGCATTTTGTTCTTCTTTTTTTCTCCATGTCCCCATCATGTGTCTTAACATATTGGATACATGTTAAACTGACAATATTAAAGTATATAATATTTTAATATTTTTTTAATTATAATACAGTATGTAATATATTTAAAATAAAAACTGAATATTGATTTAATAACGTTTTTATTACATTTAAAATCATAATATACTTTTACAAATTATAAATAATTTAAATCCTTTAAATTAGATTGTGGCCACACTATTACTTTCCATCATCTTAATCAATTGATTTGACAAAGTATCATTATCCACGAAGGAAAACTGCAGCACAAACATTTGTAAGTATTGTCAATGGATTTGATTAATGAATGTGATGTTTACACAAATTATTAAAATATGAACTTCACACTGACCTCCTCATGTAAACAAACTATGATCCTGTTTGTGTGAATAACCAAATCATTATAGATATTTAATGTTCAGAGCATATTTCCACAAGTCTGATAAACCCTTTTGTATATAGATACAGTACATAAAAATGTAAATTACATGTTAATTCTTTTCAAAAGCTAAAGTTCAAAAGTTTCAGCAGATCAGGAACGACTCCCAAGTTTCACATGAAGACATTTAAGTAAATTAATATCTGCAAATGCACAACTTTAACACAAAAACCTACTGTATATAAAACACAGATTATACAGAATAGGCAAACATACACAAAAGCTCTGGCCTCTGTCCACCTACCTTCCAAACACTTCCTGTTATGATGCAGTGCAGGAAGTGCAGTCCGTTGCCTGGGATACGTGATAATTCACACTCATAAATCCTCCTGAAGTTATCAGAGCTTTACGCAATACCTGTACAAACAGAGTCACAGGTCAACCATCCAGAGACTCATAGCGAAAAGAAAAGAGAAGAGAAAAAAAGAAAAGAATTTGAATACTTCTATCAATACATATATCACTAAAAGCCTGAAAATATTGTTTTTTGATAAATGACTAGTCATAATTTACTTGACTATAATGACTGTTTGGATTTGTATAAAATAAAATAATAATATAAAGTATTATAATATAATATATATATTTTTAAAAATTAATGACTTTAAAATATATATAAAAAATATTATTTTGGTGATACATATATCACAAAAGGATGAAAATACAGTGTTTTTTTTAATAAATGACTTGTCATAATCTATTTGACTCCAATGACTGCTCGGATAAAATAAAAATGAATACTTCTACAACTAATAATAACACTACTGCTACTAATAATAATTATTATTATCAGTAAATATATTACTAAAAGCCTGAAAATATATTTATTAATAAATGACTAGCCATAATCTACTTGACCTAAATGGCTGTTTGGATTTGGATAAAATAAAAAATAATATAAAGTAGTATAAAATAAACTATAATATAAAAAATAAATAAAATGACTGTAAAATGTGATATATTTTTTTTTATATATGTGTTTAATTTAAAATAAAAAACAAAATAAAGTAAAAAAAAAAAAAAAAAAAAAAAACCTGAGTGAACCATGTTGCAAGAGTAGATTTGAGGAGACAGACAGACAGACAGAAATACAGCTGTACGAAGTGACGCAAAGTCATTTAAACAGGTACAAACTGTAAGATCTTCAACATCAACAGTATAAACACAACCAGGCTGCTTGAAAACATTTTATTAAGTATCTGACACAAACTAGAGAAAAATAAAACTCCTACAAAACAGAACGCTACACCTTCATCGCAATCTCTTCACACGGCAGAATTCAAGTATTCTGACTGCACTACCATAAAAACCACTGCAGTTCATGAGAATAATTATCATGTAAACTAGATCTCTTTATTGCAACAGCATTTTTTTGCACGTGCAAAATTTGCAGCTACAACGCAAGATTGTTTATTATGCGGTTGCTAAGTAAAAAAGAAACCATTTCTGATTTCTAGACTTGATTGGGAAGGTTTTTCGTCGGTTTTATTGTTGCATCATCTATGAGCGATAGCAATAATGGTGTAAAAACTCCATGCCTGTGCATCGGAATAGATTGACTGAGGTTTGAGAAGTTTCTGAAAGGCACTGCTATTTTCAGAAAGTGCCATATAAAAAACATGAAAAGATACAACTATTAAAAAGGCATAAACGATGCTGGAGTCTTGTGTGCACAGAATACAATATCCAGAACCGATATTAAGCATTAATAATCATTATATGTGTCACGATGGACTGCGTTTTTGAGTTTGTGATTTAAAACATACACATTTACATAAATGCAGCTTTATAATGTAACCAATAATGGATGTTATGTTCTCTAGGAGCTCAGAATTATGTAAACCCGTTATGTTTTTTTTTTTTTCATATCTGATAAAGAAAGCACATTCATTGAGATTTTTAAAGCAGTTCTGCCTCTTTTTTTCATAGAAAGTGAAGACCTTTTTTAGTTATAAATAATTAAAAACAAATTAAATACAGTACATTCACCATAATATTAACGTTTATTAAAAAAAAAAAAAAAAAAAAAAAAAAAAACCCAAAAACATATTTACAGGTTATTTTGGAAAACATTCATGTTCTCACAGCTGTCCCTGTACTTGATTTGTTTGAAGGTGTCCTTTAACAAAGCAAAGCAGGCGTGAATCGTTTCTGAACTGCTCTCATGTGCCGAGACCCGCTTTCAGGGAGTTCTGCCTCAACAGCTCGGTCCATCTCCTCTGGAAAAACCGTCTCATCGTGTGTCCCGCTCGGCCGATGACTGAATTATCCTCGTTGAATTTCTCACAGTTATCAAACACCAGGTTCACGTCAATGATAAAAGTCTCAAGATTCAAGTACCTGTGATGAGAAAAGTCCATTGTGATTACAAAAGCAAACTCATAACACACACTGGGCACAGAAACGAACATTCACTATCAGTTTGCTGCTAAATATTGTGGTTCACCTGCTATTATATTGGTGCAAATAAATTGTTTATTTAGAGAAAAACATTGCAGGAAATGGGAAAAAATGCAGATACCAAAAAAAAAAAAAAATACAGTGACTGGTTGGTTACAATGATAATTCCATTGAAAGTAAAATAAAATACAATAGTATTAATAAAAATGTAGCATCATCATCATCATTAATGAATATATCATCAAAATGCTGAAAATATTGTGTTTTTTAAATAAATGATTTAACCTACTTAACTATAATGATTTTTTTGTTAAAATTATTATTTAAATTAAATAAAATTACAAAAAATAATAAATAAAAATAAAATGTATTATTATTATTATTATTATTATTATTAGCAATAAATATAAATCACCAAAAGGCTGAAAATATTGTTTTTTAAATAAATTATTTAACCTACTTACCTATAATGACTGTTTTGTTAAAATTATTATTTAAATGAAATAAAATAACAAAAAATAATAAATAAAAATTAAATATATTATTATTATTATTATTAGCAATAAATATAAATCACCAAAAGGCTGAAAATATTGTTTTTAAATAAATGACTTAATCTACTTGACTATAATGACTATTTGGTAAAAATGATGATTAAACAAACTGAATTAAAAAGTATAAAAAATGGACACACACACACACACACACACACACACACACGGACACAATCAATCAATCAATCAACTAAAAAATAAATAAAAATATTAAAAATAAAATCTATTAAAAAAATACCATCATCAATAAAAATATCACAAAAAAGCCTGAAAATATTGTGTTTTTAATAAATTACTAGTCTTAATCTACTGTACTACAATGACAGTTTGGTTATAAAATAAAATTATTAATAATAATAATAATAATAATATTATTATATATATAGATATATATATATATATATATATATATATATATATATATATACACACACATATACATATATATATACACACACACACATATATAGATATTATATATATATATATATATATATATATATATATTATATATATATATATATTATATATATATATATATATATATATATAAATCAATAAATATCACCAAAAAGGCTGAAAATATTGTGTTTTTAATAAATTAATAGTCTTAATCTACTTGACTACAATGACTGTTTGGTAAATAAAATAAAAATAATAGTTGTTATCATCACCATCAATAAATATATCACCAAAAAGGCTTAAAATATAGTTTTAGCCTTCTGGCCCTACTAATAACTGTAAAGGACTAGTTAATGATGATTAGTTAACTAGTGATACGCACTGGCTGTTGGTGAGTTTGTCTCTGATAGTAGAGAAGTCCATGGGCTTCTTGATGATCTTGCGGTATCCCGGGACAGATTTGGGGTTGACGGGTGTCAGAAACGGCCCGGCGTCCTGATGGCTTTCCAGCTCAGCCAAGAGTATTCTGAAAAACACAGATCAGTGATCAATCTGATTCCAGGACTTTATAAAAGATCAGATTTAAGACTTTTTAAGACCTGCACGAATACAATTACTAGGGCAATGTCTATGATAACATACTAATCTGTAAAATAACTGTAAAAAGCATGATTTACAGTCCAGATACAGGCTTGCACAAAAACAAAATGTTTTATAAAATGATAAACTTCACATCTCCGCCTTTTAAACCATTTTTAAGAAAACGGTTCTAAACTATCTATTATGTAAATTTAAACAATTATTATATTCATTATATAACATATAAATATATTTTATAATGCATTATCTTCTTGTCGATCCACTAGTTCACATTTTTTAGTATGTTTTTTTGTTTCGTTTAAATTTTTGTAGATTTTCACATTGGTCTGAACAAAAACAGCAGATGGGTTTATTGAAAATTAAGTAAGAAAAAAAGTAAGTAGAAGTTATATCGCAATTCTAGTCTTTCCATCCCATAAATGAAGATCTCTTGAAGTCATAATTAAGACTTTCTTGTATCATTTAAGTGTTTTTATGGGCTTATATTTCACACTAATAAATGTAAGACTTTTTAAGGACTCGCAGAAACCCTGGATTCATACGCAGACTGAAATAACTCTCTTTCAGCAAGATTTCGGCTCTGATACCTGCACATGGCCAGGTCTTTACTGTCGTCTCTGGCTGTTCTGGGACTCTCCTGCTTTGCCGGATTAGTGGAAGGATTCTCCTCGGTCTTCCTCTTTTTTATTTCCTTTAACACTTTTCTGGGCGTGCTGTTGGCGCGGCCCGAATCGTCCTCTGAGTCTCCGGCCACAGATGCTTTCATGTGCCGTTTGGCCTCAGCAGGTTTCTTCAGGCCTCCACTTGAGCGGTTCAAAGGCTGCTTGGTCTTCAGGGACTGACTGCTCGCCTGCACAGAGCCAAACACTTCAGTGAGGAAACTAAATCTCTAAACACAGGCCAAGGACTCTCTTCATGAAGAACAGACTACTGCAGCTCAGATGTTCATTCAGCAGCATTATAGCTAATATAAAAATATCATTATATTTAGGGATGCACATGTGCTTGGGAATTGGATGGAAGGAATGGTAAAATAAAATATTTAAGGTTTGAAACTGTTAACAATTGTTAATTGTTAAGCCAAATTCCCCAATGATTTCCCAATACTTGGTTCTAATACAAAACTAAAAAGATAATTACTGTATACATTTATTTATAATAATAATTACAATTAAAATTGTATTTTTTATTAAAACAATAAGTGCAGTAATAAAATTTAAAAATTATCATCACCACTCAAAACGCTGACTTCAATATTTATAATAATATTTGTTATTATTATTATTATTATTATTATTATTATATAGAAAAAATTGATAAATGTAGTAGTAAAATTTGCAGTAAATGAAAAAATTAAATTAAAATGAATAAAATAAATGTAGCAACTTTATATAAATATAGTAACTTTATATTATAATATTATTATATAGTAATATTTATTATTAAAAACTCAGACCTAATAAAAATAATCAAGTTTTAATAAAGTATACATTTTATTACTACATTTTCTTATTTATAAAATAACAAATAATAAATTTAGCAATCAAACTTAAAATGTTATTATTATCATTATTATTATTGTTGTCGTTGTCAGTGCTGTTAGTAGTAGTATTAGTAGTAATAATAGTTTTATGATTTATAAAAAATAATAAGTGTAGTAGTAAAATTTGTAGCAAATAAAAGTAATTTGTAGTAAAATAAAAGTAAAAAAAAAATTAAGTATAAATATGTAGTAAAATTAATGTAATAAAGTATAAATGTTATTACTTATAGTTGTGCCAGGTTTGACCTGTAGCCGCAGCTTTAAAATACAGCACAGAAGTCACATAGACTGCTCTTATGATACTTTCATAGTGTTTTTGCTCAATATGACGGACATTTTGTGAAAATATTCTTCTGAAATTCCATGCTAAAAATCTGCATACAGGTTTGGACCAACATAGAGTGCTGTTAGAGTAAATAATTTGTGAAAATATTCTTCTGAAATTCCATGCTAAAAATCTGCATACAGGTTTGGACCAACATAGAGACTAGCATCCGTGTGTTCAGTGTACTACAGACCGAGTCTCTACGTCGTCGCAAAGACACTCCCAAACAGGGAGGTCTGAATCACACAGGTGGACCAACAGAAGAAACCACCAAGCGCTCCGCAGCGTGCCGCAGTGAGGGCGAAAGCCAGAAGTGGGAGAATTGCCCCGTGACGCGACAGGGAGGAGGTGCATCTAGATGTTGGGGCGGACAGCGGAGAGAACAATGTGGCAGAGTAGACAATAGAAAAACTAATCACAAGCAGTATGAAACGAATAAAGTGCCCACCTGGGATAATGCAGGCCGGGCAGAACCAGTCTCCGTCTTATGGTGGTGAGCTTGGTTTATTTTTGGCCCTGGCAGTACGTGTGGCAGCCTTTATCACATCCATCACACAGAAGCAGGAGCTCCTCGTTGTCACTCCTACAGCAGATCTGACAGAACTGAGCCAGAAACACAACCGGATTACTTCAGTGCTGGGCACTAACTACTTACATGTAACAGCGTTAGGACATTTAAATTACAAAATAAATATAACTGTTATTCATTACAGTTACTGAGAAAAGCGTTAGCAGTGCAAAGGTTGTGGGTTCCTTCAGTGCTGGGCACTAACTACATGTTAGGTTAAACAATGTTAGCCTGAATGCACTGTAAGTCGCTTTGGATAAAAGCGTCTGCTAAATGCATAAATGTAAATGTAAATGTTTTCGATGTGCACAATGCCTCCTGCCATTTAAAGGCTGTTTAATAAAGAGATGCTATTCTAATGCTTTTGATTGGTTCTCTTTGAATTTGCAGCGCATCACGTCTGCCAACAGTGTTGGGAAGAAACTAGTTACATGTAACGGAACTACATAATTTAATTACAAAATAAATGTAACTGTAATCTGTTACAATTACTGAGAATAAATGCGTAATCAAGTTACAGTTACTTAAGAAAATGTTAAGGGTTACATCTGAATATTTTCACACACAAAGATTTGATTGATTTCTTTCATAAAAACTCCTTTCAGAAGTTTAGGACAGAATAGGACATGTGATTATTTGATAATGGTTTCATTTCCTATTTGGGTTTATGCATATGCTTTATTTTATTTTTTCCAAGGCACTGTTAGTTGCCTGTGTTTCCTGTCATAGCTATACAAAGATTTACAGTATCATAGCTATTACACCATTTCTTGTTATGATTTGTTTTTATGATCTTGTTATGATCAGTATTTAACCTCAGAATGATTTAAAAGTAAAAAGAGGTGCATTTTGTGGTGGCCATGCTTTAAAACTCAATTATTACAATCTTAATTCAAGCGATGATGGATTTTGAAAATCTCAGACTACTGTAAGGTTAACCCTGCCTGCTTTAAATGTTTGAGAATGATTATCATTTGAAAACATTCGTTAGAAATTTAGAAAAGTAATCAAATGTAATCAGTTACATTACTTTAATAAAGTAATTGAAATAGTTACACTACTTGTAATCTGTAACCGATTACATTTCCAGAGTCTGGACGGCCAGAGTATAAGAAACTAAGATCTATAAACCACCACAGAGATCTGAACTATAACACACAATCAACCTGAAAACCCAGCAAATCACTTCCCATCACAACCTCAGCAGTATTTACGCTGGACTCACAGCACACTCACCACTTTCATGATGGATTTCTCCCAGGCGATGGACTTGTGCAGCTGCTGCATGCATAGAGAGAGCTGACTGGCACTGCGCACCTCGCCGAGAGCTTTACGCCACTGTTTCAGTCGTGGAGCCAGATCTTCCTCAGCCCTGCCACAGACAGAGCTATTACAGTACAGCGCACTAGTAAAGTACAGTAAAATAAAATAATTGCATTATAAATAAATATGAACAGGGTCCGAAATTAACTTTTTGCCAATTGATTCTTCGCAGAGAGTTTGATTGACAGGCGATCTGACCAATCATAACACTGAATCTGTCATTTTGTCCGACAAACAAACCAGACAGGAGAGTAGATTAACATCGGTGGAGTTGAACGTCTTTCCGCAGTTGAGACAAGATACCTTCTGATGTTCACTCATGTTTATTTTGTGCTAATTTTTTATTTTGTGTTATATTTGGTTTGACGTGGCTGTTGAGTTGTGGCGCTGCAACGATCTGTCATTAGTATTAAAGTATTTAATCGCGAATAATCACAACTCTATGAGTTAACAAAACTTAATCACACACATTTTGATCTGTTTTAAGGTGTACCTTAAATATTACTGTTCAAGTTTTAATACGCAAATCAACATGGGCATGGACAAATATGGATGCTGTATGCAAATTTCTTTTTATATATTAGTGAAAAACATACCGTAACAAAAAGCAATACAGAAATTCAGATGCAGTGGTTCACCAAAAACAAAGTTTTTTAAACCATTTTTTAAGAAATCTGAAGCCAAAGTCACAAGTATAATTATATTATTTATTTTTAACAAAATTATATTTATTTTAACAAACATTATCACTTAATTATTATTCACAATTTTTACTTGCCTTTTATTGTAAGGACTTCTTTTGTGGGTGAAGAAAGGCATATTAATCCCTTATCGATTTCTAAACCGGTTTCACATTTAACACTGCAGTGTTTTGGCTGACATTAAAAATATGGGTGGATGTTCGCATTGGTCTGAACAAAAACAGCAGACGGGCTTATTGAAAATGCAAATTCTTTCTGTGCCAGCAGATGGCGCTGCCAGAACGGCAGAAATATAGTGGTTTCTCCGACTGTAAACAAAGCATATGGGTGGATGTTTGACTTTGAAACATGTGCAGCCCATCATATGTATTCAATGCAATCCATTGCCTTTTGAAGTGTTAAGTCGTCAACAATTTTTTTAAGACATGCTTAAGACCTTTTTAACGGACGCTGGAAGCGGGACACAGAGCGACCACGCCAAGGCATGCTGCATTTAAAACATTCATTTTGAACCTTGCCACAACAGGTAGAAAGTAAAAACAACACAGAGGGGAGAACGCACAGAAGAGACAAGAAAGGCGACACACACCATTATTAAAGAAGAGCACATGTTACGAGGATGGCATGAGACAGAATGTAATGTTTATGTAGTGGCCGATTGATTACTGTATAGTTGCGTCAGATTTGCTATGTTATATGTAGGGTAAGATAAAAATGAACAAACGCTGAAAAAAAAAATCTGTTTATTTTTTCTGAAGACAATGCAATTATTTAGTAGTTTTTCCTTGCATCAGTGATGATCAGATTCTTTCAGATCTTCCTGAAGTTCTTACAAATTAATTTGTAAGTAAGTCAATGGCAGTTTTCATTCTGATTTGGTGCATGTTAATTTTGGAGCCTGGATATGACCGTATTTCAGTAAAAACATGAAATGACCAATAACCCACATTCATTCTGATAATAACCACAGAGCACAAGCTGAATGAGCAATCAGAGAGCAATCAGACTCAAATGTGGTTTTCCATTTTCCACGAATATGGTACACCTTCACGGTTTAAAAAGCATTAGGAGGCACAATTCATTTTTAAATTTTTTCCCAATTTTTTTTTTTTTTTGTGAGAACTGTTGTAAATTGGTCTGTAAACCCTTCTATTTACTTTAATTTATAATATAATATTTATATAATTAATTATAGAATATTATCAAATATTATTTACATAATATTTTATGGGAAATCTAATTTGTTCAGTAACTACAAACCAACATTTGGTCACAACACTATGTATACCCCTACTGAGTGATGGCTTAATTCAGGCTAAATTTGTAACTTTGTTACTATTGTTTTATTGTTTTTATTATTATTACTCAGAACTTTGACCCCTATAGTAATAATAATTAAAATTATTTTTTTATTTTTTGAAGTATTAGATGTTATTCTTTAAAATCTTTTATTTAATATAATTTATATTATAATATTTATATAAAATTATCAAATATTATTTCTATTTTATTGGATATTTAAGGTGATAAGTTACTACAAAACAACACTTGGTCCCAAAACGATCTACCTCGTACTGAATGGTGGATTAATTTAGGCTAAATTATTCTTGTCTTTAAAGATTAAATTTTTTTAAGTTTACTTAGATATATACAATCAAACCTCTTTTTGCTGACCATTTGTTAAAAATAAGTAAACACATAATAATTATATGGTATATTATAATTAACAATAACAACAATTATTATTATTATAAACAATAATAATAATGACAATAATAAATAACAACATAATTGAAGTTATATTAAAATGTACAGTATTCAATTATTCTAATTAAATTAAATTATTATTATTATTAATATTTTTATACAATATAGCCAACAATAAATATACCAATAAAAAATAATAGCAATAAACAAAATCAAAAATAGAATTATTTAAATTTTATTCACATTTAATACAATTATTCCAATTAAGTTACATTATTATTTTTTTAAATATATAATTATTTAATATATTTATTTATTATTTATTGTTGTTGTCATTTTATTTTTAAGAGTTCCGGGCTCTATTTAGTACCCTTTTTGTGGAAGTCTTTGTAAGATGTACTTGCTTGAGGAAGGTATGAACAGGATATAATGAGCCTGTGGTTATTGTAGATGTAGACGTGCCTCATGCTCATGCTTCACAACTCAGAAATGGTGTCGGTTGCAGTGGAAATGGAAAACAGACACCACAGCCATAAACCCACAGATGCACACAGCCAAAGTGAAGCGTGAAGAGCAGCAGAAGAGCTTGAGGAGCGCGTGATTCTGGATGACCTACCCGTCACCATCAGCTTTAGCAGGTGATGGCGCAGGGGCCGGTACTGAGACCGTTCCCACGTTATCCAGTCTGATCTGAATGGTGCTGCTTAAAGGGCTCTTCAGGTACCTTCGCTCGATGTTCCTCTCCAGCTCTGCCAGACGCGTCACTGCTATATCCAGAGGGTTGTTTGCATGACGCACGATGCCACAGTCACTCCTGTCTTCGCAGTTCTCCATGACAGGTTTGTGCTCGTAATACACCAGGTCTTCACTCTGTGACTGCGGCGCTGGATGCATCCAGCCCTTTCAGACAAAACATACTGTTTTATTTACTGCAGACAATGTTGAAACATAAACATTCTTAACCCGGATCTTGATCTTACTTGTACTATGTTGACAAGATCCAGCACCTCGGTGTTATACTTTCTGGCTTTTTCATGTCAATCTCTTTCATATTAAACCATGCCCCCTAGTGGCATTATTTGGACTTAACATTAATCTGATGTTGCTAAAAGGGTTATACAAACAAAATGGAAAAAGCCTTCCCTCACAATTACTCTCATTGGATGCATGGCCTTTTATAGTTTATTCAAATAGAAAAAAAAATATTCACAATGCTTGTAAATAGTATTTCGCAACCCAAACATACTTGAAAATGTATTAATAAACAGAGCACATGAAAAACTATTTTCCTGCTAGTTGGTTGTGATTCTGTATATGTACTTTTTTATTTTTATTATAATTATTATTTATTAGCATATCTACACACACACACACACACACACACACACACACACACACACACACACACACACACACACACACACACACACACACACACACACACAGAGTAGATCACAAAATAAAAATAATTTAATTGGAATAATTTAAAAAAAGTTATATATAATAAAATAATAATTGTTTATAATTATTATTAATAGTTGTTAATAATAATATTTGTAATTTAATTGTATACCTTATACACAAACACAAATATACATACAAATACATGTATATTAATTAATTCAAAAAATTACATTTAAAAATATTAAATAATTTAAATTATTATTCCTAATATTAACAACAAATATTATTATCATTATTATTAATTTATAATAATAATTAAAATTAACAAACAATAATATATATACAGGCAAAATTGTTAAAATTAAATAATTACAATTATTATTATTAATGATAATTATAATAATATACAAATAAACAACTACATTTTTCTTTACATTTAGCTTTTTTTATAATTATTACAGTGGAATTATTTTAATGAAATTAGTTATATATATATCCAATCTTGATATTTCTGTTAACATGTCTGTCTGCAGATTTTTTGTCTTTTTCCTTTTTTTAATCTCTCTTGTTGAAGAGCATCATTAAAAAGAGTTAAACTAAACCAGGGACACTCTCAAAGGCACAAACGGTGGGCAAAATGTTCATAAAAATCCAGATTTCCTACCTTAACCTGCAGACTGGCTGAGGAGACTTTTTGCTCCAGTTCCTCCACCTGCTGCAGGACACCGATGTCCATGTCCATGGCCTGTTCTTCCACACACCAGCTCTGGACGGTGTCCTCGGAGACCTGATTCTCCTCCAGCTCAGAGACGTGGATCACAGAGACTGGACACAGAGCACACGCTGAGAGCGCTGCACTCGAAGCATATTAAACAGCGTTTAAAGAGACACGACGAGCACCTACCATCTCTGCTCCTGCTGCAGACCTGCCCGACGTAACCCATGTGCTTCTGCAGCTGTTTCTGCAGCTGTTTCTCTCGGATCCCTCGGGAATGGCACGCTTTCTCTATGGAGCGTAACTCCTCGATGTCCGTCACTTTCCACCAGCCAGTCAACATCTCTACAGCACATAAACACAGCACGAAAAACAGGTCACACAGCTTTCATTGTTCAATAGATTAAAAAGATGATTTCAATTAAAGAAACCATAATTTCAATCAAACAGTCACTGGAATAAAGTAGAATTAAATTGTTTAAATATATGAAATAAAATATATAGCAAAATCTGGTTACCTTTTATCCTTTTATTGATTGATTCACACATATACAGTATATTACACTACTGTTCAAAAGTTTGGACCAGTAAGATTCGGCTTAAACATATAGACCCCTTAATCGCCTACGTCACTGTGACGTCACCGCTCTAGCTGGAGGCAAAACATAAGGAAGAACTCATGCAGCGCGCTCAAAGTTTAGGGTTTTGACTTTAAAATGTCGCTTTGTGTGTGTTTTTAACTGCCAGTAATAAAAGGAACAGCACGTTGGTTCAAAACTAAAGTTTCACCGATCCCCCCTGCCGACATTCCTTCACAGAACTCAAGAGACAATTGTGGTTAATGCAATACGGCTACTAGCACTGCAGAGACATCATAAAAATGCTCGGGTTGCCGTGCACACTTCCTATTAGGTAATCTCTCGCATATGGTACTGGTGTGTTGGTTTTATCTAGTACAAATCAGCAAGTTTATGTTTTTATGGTGAAAGGTTCCCCAACCCTTCAGCGCACTTAGCGTAGCTTAAATTGTAAACACAAATACCGCGATATGATGTGGGTGCCATCCTTTGGAATGGGTCTCTTAAAATAATCCCACATTGCTAATCATAGTTAGCCCAGGCGATAGTGGTTACATTAGACAATAAGCGCTATGACAAATTCCACAAACCACCCGAAAGATAATTCATATGTTTGTCTAAAAAAATATCCAAAACCTGGTTTAAAAATGTTTCCAATGAGAAACAAGATACAAGAACTACACCATTTCTTCGCTAAAATAAAAAATAAATAAAATAAATAAATTAGGCTTACTGTAATGTTATCCACTCGTAATTATAGTCTTTGGTCAGATAACCGGTTTGGTCTAGTGAACTGGAAGTGTATCAACTGAATTAATTGATAAATGTATGCTTAACTCCCACTTTTTTTATTAGGTTATTTTTTTTGTCACTGGGTCTCCCGCAGAGTCAGTGAACTTGTACATATTCGTACAGTTCCGAACCTTCTCCATGTTTAATAAATCCCTCCTAAACCGTGCTAGTTTACGCTTGTCAACCATGTGACGTTCCGCGCGCTCTTTTTATGCCTCCAGCTAAGGCCCCGCCCACCCGGAGACGTTGCAATTGTTTACAAACTTTTAAAGGGGTCTATATATATTATATATATCATATATTATAATATAAGCTATCTATATATTATATATATATATATATTAAAAGCCGAATAATTTTTTTTTGAAAAAATCCTCTTTAAAAATCTTACTGGTCCAAACTCTTGAGCAAAAGTTTTATTTTATAATTGGTATGGATAGTATTATAAATGAATATATAAATAATATAGTGCATTAATAAAGAATATATATTCTTTATTAATGCACTATATTATTTATATATTAATTTATAATACAATCCATACCAATTATAAAATAAAACTTTTGCTCAAGGATGCATTAAACTGATCAGAAGAGACAGTAAAGACATTTTTAATATTACAAAAGATTTCTATTTAAAAGAAAAAATGCTGTTTATTTGAACTTTTTTCATCAAATAATCGTGAAAAAAAATAAAAAAAATCACGGTTTCCATAAAATAATATTCATTAATTACCTAAAATATAAAACTGTTTATTATTAATATTATCCTTGTTGTCGTTATGAATAAGAATAAGAATAATAATAAGAAAAAGTTCATCAGCAAATCATCATATTAGAATGATTTCTGAAGATCATGTGACACTGAAGACTGGAGTAATGATGCTGAAAATACAGCTGCACATCACAGAAATAAATTACATTTTACAATATATTCACATAGAAAACAGTTATTTTAAATTTTAATAATATTTCACAATTTTTACTGTATTTATTGTATTTTCGATTAAATAAATGCAACATTGATGATCAGAAGAGGCTTCTTTCAAAAACACAAAAGATATATAATATGGTCACATTTACAATACTCATGTAAACATATTTTAAATAAAACCTTTTAATATGAAAATGCCACACTGAGTCTTTGAACATCTTGTGAAGATTTTTAAGTGATCACTTAAATGAATCCTTGAATCAGAACATTGACTCGATTCAGTCGAATGGACACTTTGAACTGATTCAAAGAAATTAATTGTATGGCTGAACTAAAAAATAACAGTAATAATAAAAAAAACCTCTGGAGACTCTCAAGAGGTGTTCTCTCCCAGCCTTACCTTCAGGAATAGGTTGAGGTGATGGGTAATCCTGGTTTTTAGGCACCTGGATCACAGGTGAGGGTGTGGAGAGGGGTTTCTCCGCTGGAGACTCTGGAGAATCGCTCTTACTGACGTTCAGGTGTCCACAGTCCTCTGATGATGGGTGAACACCACTGAGAATCTGAGCCATGGAAACCCCAGAGAACATCACGTTTGGACTCAAATTTCCACTGGACCAAACACAGAAGGGCAGATCTATCACGGGCACGCCGGACCTCATCTATAAACAGAGAGCAGCTATTAGACAAAGATCACAAATACAGAAAGAGCTAAATATTTAAGGGCTACGCTGGGTTTCACATGAGATGATGAAAACCTCAAATCTCATAATGAATGAATAAAGATGGCTGCACATGTGACTGCGCAATTAATCAAAATAAAGCTATAATCGCAATACAGCTTAGTGAGAATATCAAATCAAAGGCTGCAGTTGAATTAATTTATGCATTTTGGGAATGCAATGTGCACAAGGTTTAATTTACTTAGGAGTTTCTGTGAATAGAAGTTTAAAGAATTTCACCAGTATTCAAACAAATTAAAAGTTTTAGGATTTGAATGTTGGCAAGTGACAAAATTAATATATATATATATATATATCATATATATATATATGGTATATAGATATATATAATTATATCTATATATGGGGGTGGGGAGTACTGTAGTTTAAAACTTGTTAAATTAAACAACGGCTCCCGCGGGCGCCGCAGCATTTTTTGAATAAAAACATATGGGTTTAAATCATAGCTTTAAAATGTTAAATTAAAAAATATTTTTTGAATAAAAACAATCATAACACAATTGCAATTTACAACAGTAATATATTTATTATATATATATCTTTAATTTAAAATGTTAAATTAAAAAATATTTTTTGAAATTATAGCATTTACAATAATATAAATAAAACGCCCAACTAATATAGGGCAAAGGTTATTAGCCCAATTAGGGTTAAAATGAGTAGACGTAATAATAAAAAAAATAATAGTGAAAAAAAAAAAATATAAAAAAAATAATAACGAAGCCTGTATGTGCAGCCCTATATATAATATATATCATATATATATATTATATTATATATATATATATATATATATATATAAAATTGTAAAATAAAATATATAATTGTAAAATAGAAACAATCAAAACAAATTGTAATTTACAACTCCAATATCTTTATTTTTATAATTAGAGTTAAAACCATATATAATATTAATAAAGCCCTATATAGGTGTAGCTATATATATATATATATATAAATACATAGTTTACATACAAATACAAAAACTTTTTTTTTTAAACACTTGCTAAAAATGAAATATTTTATCTGTTTACTTGCATGTCATGTGACCATTAACCAACATCAGAGAACTGTGAAAATGCGGCACAAGATTATGTAATATAAACCTAAAATGTCAGGGGGACTACAAGTAAATATTTTACTTTTAAGGGGTTTGGCAAACAGAAAAGTAATCCCTGATCATACCTGCAGTGCTGCTAATGAGAAGTTATTGATCCCCACAGCGCTGTAGGGGCCGGCAGAGACCGCTGTGGTCTGTGGAGAGGAAGATGATGCTGAATGAGGACCTTCGGTCAGAGACGAGACGTCACACGGAGAGCGAGGCAGCAGACTGAACCAGTGAGTGTTTCTCTCTGTCAGAACCTTATAAAGCTGGTCATTACGGATCTGCTGCTGGCCGTTAGTGAGGTAGCTGGTGTTGTGGAGACAAGAATCATCAGGATCAGGTTTAACAGCATGCTTAGGAGTTCTGGGTAACATGGTCTGCTGTTCAGGGCTGCTGTTTTGGTGACATGAGGCCTCAGAAGACATCTTGGCCACTTCCAACAGCTTGCTGAGTTTGGAGAAAGAGTCCGGTTTCTGCAGGAAGAGGTTGAGAGAATCTACATCCTGCGGAGGTTTGTGTTTCTCCTCAGCGGTGCTGTATTTTTCATCGGGCTCTTCTGTCGGCTCCTCTTTGACCTGGACGAGGTGAGCGTTCTTCATCCTCTCACGCTCTCTCTGCAATACCTCTGGACCTGAAGAAGCACAAAATATCATCATCATCATCATCATCACTAGCACCACATTTATACAATGGTTAGTTTCAACTGGACATGTTAAAACAATTTTTTTTAAAAAACAAGTCATAATCATTTTCCCTCCAAAATCAAAATTATAATAAAATATTTTATTTATTGCTTAAATATTTCTTATAATACTACCAATGAAAAAATTTGAATAATTAAGATTTTTTTTAAAAGAAGTCTACTTTTATTTAGTTAAAAATACAGTAAAAAAAACTAATATTATGAAATAATATTACAATTTAAAATAAAGTTTTCTTATTTGAATATACTTTAAAATGTAATTTAATTCTGTGATCAAAGTTGAATTTAAAGCATCATTACGCCAGTCTTTAGTCACATGATCCTTCAAAAATCAACCACAAAATGTGTCATTTATAACTAGAAAAGGGACATTTGTCAAGATCAGTTTTTTTTGTATATTTGAGATACTATTATAGTTTTTATCACTATTTTAAGTTAGTTTTTATATTGTATATTTTCAGTTTTTTTTTCATATACACACACACACACACACAGTACAGACCAAAAGTTTGGAAACATTACTATTTTTAATGTTTTTGAAAGAAGTCTTTTCTGCTCATCAAGCCTGCATTTATTTGATCTTAAAAATACAGAAAAAAAAACAGTAATATGTGAAAAATATTATTACCCAACTTTAAAATAATTAGTTTTTCTATTTGAATATACTTTAAAAAAAAAAATATTCCATGTGATGCAAAGCATGAATTCTTCAGCACTAAATTCACTCCAGGCTTCCCCCCCCCCTTCCCAGTGTCACATGTAACACATCCAGTCTATACACATGACTCATTTAGAAAATCATTCTAATGAATTCTGAATTTATTATGAGTGTTGGGAAACAGTTCTCGCTGTCTGTAGATATATTGATGAATAAAAAGGTTAAAAAAAGAACTTGCATTTTCATTCACAAATAAACAATAAATTCTAATAAAATATATTCTAAGTAAATTCCTTTTCATTTACTATCACTTTTTATCAATTTAACAACATCCTTGCAATTGGAATCAAAGATATGGATTTTATTGTAAAAAAAAAAAAAGAAAAAAAAAATTACTGGACCCAAATCACTGACCAGTAGTTGTATAGTGTATTACTAAATATTTCTATTTTAAAAACATAGTTTTTTTTTTTTTTTTTTTTTTACTTTTTATTCATCAACACTGTATCACATAGGTCTGCAAAGAATATTAATTTAAAAACAATTTAGTTTTAATTGTAATAAATATATCACAATATTACATTTTTTTTCTGTATTTTTTGTATCAAGAGATAAATGCAGGCTATGAATGCAGCAGAAAGAAACTTCTTCAAAGACAATTAAAAATAGTAATGTTTCCAAACTTTTTGGACCTGTACATGTATATACTATATCTAATATTACACATATATATATATATATCTATCTAATATTAATATATCTATAATATATACACACACCACATATACATATATAATATATAACCTATATATACACTATAGATATACACACCCCCCCAAAAAATATAGATATTTAAACTACCTACATAATATAAATATATATACATCCATACATCTCCATCTAGATGCTATATACTATCTACATACATATAGTACTCATATAAGACTATACATCACATTATATATATATATCTACATACACTATATATATATTATATATACTACATGACAGATATAATATATCTAATACAGTAACCATCTATATACTTCTACTATATATACATTACATATATACGAACTATATACTAATCCATAGATCTATATTATATATATATATATATACCAGACATATATATATATATATAATATACATACATATATATACCGCATATATATACTAGACCATAATATATATTATATACATACATATCTATATATATACCATACATATATATATATATCTACATACATATATATACTATTACCATCTATATACCTAGATAGAATATATATATCATATATTACCTATATATACGATATACATACATATTATATATATTATACCATACAGCTAATATGATATATACATTACAATATCATATATACCTACATTACATATACAATATATACATACATACATATTATATATACTACTATATACTACATTATATATATTATATATACTATACATATATACACTATATCACTACATACATATAACATCATTATATTAATATATATATATATAATACTACCCTAGACATATATATATATACTATATATATATAGATATATAATATTTATCATATATATATATCATACTACATACATATCTATCTATAGATATATACTATATATACTATAATAAACTATATATATAATATACATCCATATATTTATATATACATACCTATATATATAGATCCTATATATTATAGACTATACTACCTTATGAATATACTTAGTATATTGTCTTTACTAAAGTTTTTATTCATTTTTATTCCAGTTTTAGTTATTTTAGTAAATCAAGTTAAACTAAACAAAATTTTTTATTTTTTTTTTATTCTTTTTTTTTTTTTTTTTTTTTTTAAGTTTTAGTAATATTATTTTAGTGATTTTAGAATTTCTTGTTTTGCGATTGTGTAAGACTTTATAAAAGTAAATTAGTAAAATTTTTTTTTTTTTAGTATTTTTTATTATTCTGGTCAAGATCATAATAGCTGACGATATAAACCTCTGCAAGTATCTGACTTTATACACTTGGCAACTCGACGATTAATACACTCACCATCTCCCAATTCTACCTTTTTTTTCTCAGAATTGAAGATATAAACTCGCAATTGCAAGAAAAAAAAGATAAGCTAAAAAGTGGCAAGTACCTTGCTTTATTTTTTCTTCAGTGTTGGAAACAGTTGTTTTGCTTCCATACAAGACACACACTGAATGTTGGCCTGACAGTATTGTTTGAAAGCTTAAAAAGGTTTAAAAGTTCTGTTTCTGTTTAAAAGATTCCACCCGGTTTTTTTGTTTCAGGTTTTAAAATGTTTATATGTTTTCAGTCTCGTTCTCTCACACTCGCGCGCTCCAGTACCTCACGAGATTCCCGCACACTCGGCACGGCAGCCAAGTAGCGTTCGTCTATAACGGTCCTGACGAACCTCCGAACATCACGGAGCGCAGGGGAATGAGGGCGCACCAACAGTTCAGCAGGATTGAGTCTCCGTCGGATCTGAGTCTGCTGCTGGAAGTCAATAAGACAGATGCATTCTATTTGACCTCTCTTTAATAAAAATATCTGGAAATATCAAGTCACTGCAGCACACACTCAGCACATTTAGTTACAGCAAGTATAGACATGTCATATTTTTGTGTTTGTGATATATAGAGGACGTTAGTTTTTAATAAATTGAATGAGGTTTTGCCTGTGGCGTCTTGCCTTCATCTTCTTAACTAATTCCTGATATCCTCTACAGATGACGTACAATAACAAGATTTGTTCTATTTCTCTTATGCATTTATTGCAGGTCTCAGGTGGTTATGCATTTCAGGCTGGTGTAATAATAATATACAATCCCAAAGAAAAGGAATGACTTATTCATATACAGGCCTGTAACCCTCTAAAGGTGTTTATGTTTTTCATTTTTTTGTAATAATAATATACAATCCCAAAGAAAAGGATCCTCTTGCCACAACCGACACAATCTACTGCATGCCTTCTGTCGTCTGATTGATAGTTTAGACATTTTTAGAGAGTAAAAGGTCTTTTAGTTTAATTGTACAAACGTCCACCTTCAGCTTGTGCTTCATATGTCTTTTTACTGTGGAATCTTTGCTGATTTTTATGAAGTAAATTGCTTTATTAATGTTTTTATACTGTTTGTGGTTTTTGAAGTTGAGCAGTTTGAAGAATGTTGGGTTTACTTGTTTATTTGTTTATCATTTTTTAGAAAAATCATTTTATAATGCATCGAAAATGATCATCAGGCTTTTTGAGGAAAGTTATTTGTTTATCTCTCAATTATTGTACTGCATAATTTTTTGTTCATTAAACTAAGCATTGAAATCTCATCTTACTAACATTATGGGGAGTTGGGGGGATTGAAGGATTGTTTATTTTTTTGTTTTTTGGATATATGAATCTGCACCCAATTGCTATTTTTGCTCAGTTTGGGCCTCTGAATAAAACTGAGGTGTTTCTTTCCTCCGTATTCTCACTATATGAGCCATAAAAGCCTGATGAACACGTGGTGAGATTCACATCCTGATATTCATTTACCTTGCTGAGCTTCTCGATCTGTCTCTCCAGCTCTTCAGTGCTTGTGATCTGATCACCTTCATCCTGCAAAACACGACCAAGAACAGCTGACATGCTGCTAAAACATCACCTTCGAGAAACAACAACTTTTAGAGCTCAAAACCACATCCTCAGTGCAAAAAAGAGATCAGTGCTCAAACCAAACTGATTCTGAACATCTAACATCAGATAAACACATTCTGAACATTCATTTGGGTCATTACACATCAAATCAAACCAATTTCAGAAACTTCCCAAGATACTATTTTTGATTTTGTTAATATTTTTTTCAGAAGAAAGATAAATAGACAAGTATTACTTCTGTTCTGTGTGAAGTGATTTGTTTTTTTTCTATTGATTGTGGATTGCATAAAAACCATATATATGTGGGTGATGAATGTTAGTTAGTTAATATGAAGATACTGAAAGAAAACTGTGTCAAGAAGCAAAATCTAAAAGCATATTAAGATATCTTTAAATAATGTTTGAGTTAAAGACATGCAAACTTTGGGGAAAAAAGTTATTTTCTCATTTTTGAGAAATGTCACCAGTGGCATTTAATGCAACAAGTATGGTTAAAGTCAACAGATTTTATTAATAGACCTACCAATCTGTGTAAAAATAACATGATGCATCCATCTTTCTAAAGTCATTTCTCCTACCCTGTAATTTAGCTCCAAATCTCAGGTGACAATTGTAATTTTAACCCCCCTCTACAAAATAGTGAATTGCTGCTTATGCATTTCGTTCACCAAAGAAAATAATGATTAAAAATCAAATTTAAAACACTACCTCATCTTCACACGCCTCGGCTTTCTTCCCTTTCTTCCCACCAAAATCGTCTTCATCCTCATCCTCCTCTCCATGTTCATCGCTGTCATCATCCTCCTCATCATCTTCGTCACTCTCTCCTCCTGTGCGCTTGCGTTTTCGGATGTTCACAGACGCACCGGCGGACTGAGTCTCCTCTCCTCCAACGCTGCTCTCCCGCTTTCCCGTCCTCTTAGCATAGATGCTTCTCAGCCTGAAGAACAACAACGGCCAAAAGAACATGATGCATTACAATCAACCATAATCCCATTATAACTAGATCTGCATTTCCTGAAGGAAACCACAGTGCTTTTTATTCTGCGTAAATGAAATGCTGAAGCAGTAAAATGACATTGTTTTATGAATAATTTCCTAGTATTCAAATGCAGGGGAAATGAAATATGATTGCAATAGTATATCTTTATATTTGTCATATTGAAAGATTAGGAACAACTGTGTATTATGGACCACTGGAAGACTAGTGACCACTATGTGAAATTTCATTTGTGTTTAACATCATTAGGGGAAGATCAGTAAGGAAACGTGTGTGTTTCTGTGATGGGCACAAGTGTCTTACTTCCGCAGGTTGCCCTCAATCACCCACTTGTCTCGTCGCAGGTTAGTCATATTGTCGATGTTTTTGTCGATCTCACTGTGCAAAGACAACAAAGAAAATTTCAATCTTGTGCATAAAACACATAGATATTTATAAGCACCTTCAGAGATGCGTGGTATGACCAAAATCTTAAAATATAAGTTGTTATTTTTTTATATCACAGGTACAGTATGCACTAATATGCAAAATAAATAAATAAATAAATAAATACAAAAATAAATATAAATATATATATATATGTGTATATATATGTGTATATATATATGTAGGTTTGTGGTTAAAACAAGATATTAAAGTAGCTGTATTATGCTACACTTATAAATGAGCATAATATGGGTGAATGATTAAGAAATATTTTTTCCTTCTTGTAATAATTTTATATTTGGGGTCTGCTAGAAAACATTTATATAATTTAAAATGTAAAAAATATAAATATTAGACTGTACACTGTTTTCTCATCCTCTGCTTTGTTTTGGTTCCTGTCTCTTTAAAGCCCACCTTTCTGAAAAGTCTAATCTGCTCTGATTGGTCAGCTGGCTCAGTCTGTTGTGATTGGTCAACCACTTAGAGCGCGAGTCAGATATGTAATGCCCTTTACCGCAGCTGTAAGCAGTATTATATCTATAGCAATGATGGCATCACTATTAAGTCATCAATTACATGCACAAACAGCTATATTACATACTAAAGGAATGGTCAAAAAAAAATAAAAATGCATAAACGGTGCCCTTTAAAGTATATAATTTTTTTGCCATTTCACAGTTTATATGGACATTTTGCCTGGTCCATTCTTTAGTGCAGCATCAGTTTTCCACTCCAGTTCTATCATAAGCATGCAGCGCTAATGAAGTGAGATGATCACCTGACCACACTCTTGCTGCAGGACAGCTCATTGACCAGGAAGGCCAGTATGGAGGCTTTCTGAGATGGCGTGTGGGCCTGGAAAGCTTTGGTCTTCAAGCTCTCGGCCAGAGGCGCTAGTTCAGTCTGTCCACAGTGAGCTTCCATATAGATCTGCAGCACCTCGGACACATTGTCTCGGTTCAGGCCGAGGTTAGTCACATGGTCTCCCAGAGCCGTCTTAACCTGTTCAAAACATCCAAACAACAGAACAGAGCGATCCAATGAGGAACTCAGTGTGACAAAAACCCACGAGTTAATGTGCTCAAAGAGAACTGAATAATCATGGTAGTGTAACTGAAAGGCACGGTTAAGACGTTTAAATTCAGAGTTTCTTCAGGTGGGCGAATGGCTTTATATTAAGACTAGTGCAGAACATCTGCTGAGGGGCTGAAATGAATTCTTGTTCCTCATTGGAGAATCTGAGCTTAAAGAAGAGCAGCAGGAACTGACCACGAGGGAACACTCTAGGATCAGGACTGAAAAAGGTGACTAATAACAATAACAGCTGATCAGTTATTAATGATCAGTTTCTGTAAATCTACACATGTGATTGCTCTGGTCTCACCCTGTGCCCTGCAGGGAGTCCTGGGTCACACACAGCAGCAGAGAGCATGCGCACCAGCAGGTCCTGGATGAAGCCCATGCTGTCGCCCACATTCAGCAGCCCTGCCTGCAGCACGCCGAGTGAAGGGACGTCAGCGCTGAGGTCAAACCCCAGGAACTTTCCAAAACAGCGCAGGAACTGCATGACCACTAGACAGTCTGAGAAACATCCTCCCGGCAACAGCAGACCCGCTATCCGTGACAGAGCCGGCAGAGGCTGCACATGAAGAGAGAGACACATTACACACTGAACTCATTCAAGAAGAGCAGTTTACTATTGGATGCTATGGTGTTCTGGATGGTTTCTGGAACATCTAGGTGGTTCTTATGTTACTAGGCGGTTGCTAGGGGGACTTTTGGGATATTTGATGGTCATATACAATACCGGTCAAAAGTCTGGAATAATTAAGATTTTTAAAATGCTTTTAAAAGAAGTCTCTTCTGCTCATCAAGGCTGCATTGATTGGATTAAAAAATACAGTAAAAACTGTAATATTGTGAAAAAATATTATAATTTAAAATAACTGTTTTCTATGTGAATATATTGTAAAATGTAATTTATTTATGAGACGCAAAGCTGAATTTTCAGCATCATTACTCCAGTCTTCAGTGTCACACGATCCTACAGAAATCATTCTAATATACTGATTGAAGTTGATCTGATTTGAATTGATTAATTATTATTGATGCTAAATTATTTATAATGGTTATTATTATTATCAATGTTGAAAACCTTTTCGCTACTTAAAATAGAAATATTTTGTAGCATTATAAATGTCTTTACTGTCACTTTTGATTAATTTAATAAATCCTTGCTGAGCAAAAGTACTAATTTCTGCAGAAAAAAAAAACTTGAATAGTAGGGTATCACGATTTCCACAAAAATATGAAAAAGCACAACTTTTCAACTTTTTACAAGTTTTCAAAATTGATAATAATCTGAAATGTTTCTTGAGCAGCAAATCAGCATATCAGAATAATTTGACACTGAAGACTGGAGTAATGATGCTGAAAATTCATTTTACATTTAACATTTTAACAGATATTTACACCAAAAAACAATTATTTTAAATTGTAATTATGTTTCACAATTTTACAGTTTTGACTATTTTTGAGCAAATAAATTCAGCAAACATAAAATTATAATAATAATTATTCAAAACATTTGTACACAGGTAGTGTACAGGAAAACCATTAGTCCAATTGACTTCATTTGGTGCCACTAATTGCGCAGAAATTCTGAAAGTGAAAGTCGTGACATTTGTCAAGTATGGTAACCCAAACTCGAAATTGGTGCTCTGCATTTAACCCATCCAAGTGCACACACACAGCAGTGAGAAGTGAACACACCGTGAACACACACCCGGAGCAGTGGGCAGCTATATATCCAGCACCCGGGGAGTAACTGAGGGTTCAGTGCCTTGCTCAAGGGCACTTCAGCCATGAGTATTGAGGGTGGAAGAGAGCACTGTTCATTCACTCCCTCTCACCTACAACTCCTGCCAGCACCGAGATTCGAACCTGCGACCTTCTGGTTACAAGTCCAAATCTCTAACCATTAGGCCACAGCTGCCCACTTAATCTTTATATTTGGTTGTGTATAAAAATGGCTTCAGTGTCTGCTGTGATTCACCTTGTGGTCAGACAGACACATGTCTTCATTGGGTTTGTTCAGCTCTTTGGCCATCTCCAGCTCAAGCCGTCTGAGCTCCAGTTTGCGCTCCTTGTTCAGTCGTTTTTTATCTTGTTTTTTCTGCTTTTTGTGTCTCTTTTTCTTGTGGAGAAATTTTTGAGGATTTTTGAAAAATTTTGTGTAAGGGGGAGTGTTATATTCTTGTGCAGTCTACATGATTGTGCGGAAGAAGGAGCAGAGGGGAACAGAGACACTAAAGGAGAGATGAGGTGAGAGAGAATAAGAGGAGATGAAAGGAGGAAAAGAGGATGATGAAACGATAAAAGGAGCTGTACAACATACCTCAGCTTTCTTCCTGGCCTCTATCGCCTTCATCAGCATCACATGATGCCGACGTCTCTCGCGCTCCTACAACAACACACACACAGACATCAGAGAAACAATCAAATAACAACAAATAAACTAATGGAAGTAAAAAAAATAAAAAAATAAAAAAATAAAGAAGAATAAGAAT